>NW_027269369.1:0-47703 GCF_023055355.1 Agelaius tricolor | reverse complement strand
AATCAGCCAAATCAGCCCCAAAATCAGTCCCCAAAATCAGCCAAATCAGCCCCAAAATCAGCCCCAAAATCACCCAAATCAGCCCCAAATCAGCCCCAAAATCAGCCCCAAAATCAGCCCCAAAATCAGCCCCCAAATCAGCCCCAAAATCAGCCCCCAAAATCAGCCCCCCTCCTCACTCACCTCCAGCTCGTTGAGCCTCTGGATGCGGGGGGTGAACCTGAAGTTGTCGACCTCGACAGCAAACGGGGGCTGCCAGTCCTGGGGGGGGCAAGGGAGGGGTCAGGGATGGACAGACGGACACAGAGACAGTGGGGAGGGGGGGGGAGCAGCCATGGAACCCCCCCAGCCCACAGAGACAGTGGGGAGGGGGGGGGAGCAGCCATGGAACCCCCCCAGCCCAGGGGGGTACGGACAGGGCAGCCCTGGGAGCTCCACGGGGGAAAAGGGGAGTAAAGGCCAGGTTTGGGGGGATAAAGGCAAATTTGGGGGGAATAAAGCCCAAGTTTGGGGGGGGATAAACTCCAAATTCAGAGGGGATAAACCTCAAATTTGAAGGGAATAAACCCCATATTCGGAGGGAATAGAGCCCAAATTCGGGGGGAATAAAGCCCAAATGCAGGGGGAATAAACCCCAATTACAGAGGGAATAAACCCCAAATTCAGGGGGAAAAACCCCAATTTCAGAGGGAAAAACCCCAATTTCAGAGGGAAAAACCCCCAATTTCAGAGGGGATAAACCCCAAATTCAGGGGGGATAAATGCCAAATTTAGGGGGAATAAATCCCAAATTTGGGGGGAAGAGACCCCAAATTCAGGGGGAATAAACCCCAAATTTGAAGGGAATAAACCCCAAATTCAGGGGGAATAAACTCCAAATTCAGGGGGAATAACCCCAAATTTGGGAGGAATAAACCCCAAATTCAGGGGGGATAAACCCCAAATTTGAAGGGAATAAACCCCAATTTCAGGTGGAATAAACCCCAAATTCAGAGGGAAAAACCCCAATTTCAGGGGGGATAAACCCCAAATTTGGGAGGGTCAGCAGCCATGGCCCCCCCAGTCCTGTACGGGCAAGGAAGAATTTGGGGGGCACAGAGAACACAGAGCCCAAATTTGGGGGGGCAAATTTGGGACACACAGTTCAAATTTGGGGGGCACAGAGAATACAGAGCCCAAATTTGGGGGGCACAGAGAACACAGAGCCCAAATTGGGGGGGCATAGCCCAAATTTGGGGGGCACAGAGAACACAAAGCCCAAATTTGGGACACACAGCCCGAATTTGGGGGGCACAGAGAACACACAGCCCAAATTTGGGGGGCACAGCCTAAATTTGGGGGGGGGGGGGCACAGAGAACACACAGGCAAAATTAAGGGGGCAAATTTAGGGGGGGCATAGCCCAAATTTGGGGGGCAAATCTGGGACACACAGCCCAAATTTTGGGGGGCAGGGGGGGTCAGCAGCCACATTCATCCCAGTCTTGCACAGGCAAGGAGAAATTTGGGGGCGGTACAGAGAACACAGAGGCAAAATTAAGGGGGCAAATTTGGGGGGGCATAGCCCAAATTTGGGGGGGCATAGTCCAAATTTGGGGGGCAAATCTGGGGCACACAGCCCAAATTTGGGGGACGGGATGGGGGGGTCAGCACCCACAGGAAGCTCAGCCCTGGTGGAGCCTGGGGTGAAACCGGGGGGTTCCCATCCCAAACTCGAGGCTCCCCCGGTGTCTCCCCCACCTCGGGCCACCCCCCTCGGGGTGGGGACGGGGACACCGGGGGGGGACACCGGGGGGGAACGGGGACACCGGGGGGGACACCGGGGGTGCCCCGCGGGGCCGGTGACGCCAGCACGGCCCGGCCCGGCCCTCCCGGAAGCTTCTCCCTCACGGAGCAGGGGGGACCGGCTCAGCCCAGCCTCTGTGCCCCCCCCGCATCCACCAGGACCCCCCCAAACCGGCCAGGGTGACAAAGGGACCCCCCCCCAGCCCCCCCAAAACACGAAACACGCCGGGAAATGGGGAAGGTGGAGGGGGGGGGGGGGGCGCAGCGCGGGTCGGTGGGGATTGGGGGGGGGCAGGCGGCGGATGAACCCCAACCCCCCCCCCCCACACTCAGTGCCCACCCCCGGTTCTCCCCGGTGCCCCGGGGGTCGCTGGGCGAGCCGGGAGCCCCCCCCGGAGCGGCCGGACCCCCCCGCGGCCGCAGACAAAGGCTCGGCGCTGGCGCCATATTGGCCCTGGCACTGTTGTTGTTGTGAGGCCGCGGGGGGGGGGGGGACACCGGGACCCCCCCCCGGGGACACCCCCGGGTCTCCCCCCGGAGATGAAGAGGGGGGGTGGTGTGGTGTGGGGGGGGGGCTCTGAACCCCCTCCCCCACCACCAGGTTTGGGCTGTGCGGGACCCCCCAAAATCCGCCCCAAAATCCGGGACCCCCCCCCATATCTGGGGAAACCCACACGCCCCCCCCCCCCACGCCGAGGTTATTCCTAAATGGGGGAGGGGGCATTTACCCCCCCCCCCGCCCCCCTCCCCACATTTGGGTCACCCCTCCCCCCCCCCCCAAACCCATAACTGCCCCCCCCCCCCCCCCCCCCCCGGGGTATTTCCCCTCCCCTCCCCCCCGAGAATGCAGCAGGAGCATTGAGGATTAATTACCCTTAATTACCCCCGCTGGTGGGGTCATTATCCCCCCCTAAATTAGAAATTACTCTGAGGGGGAGGGAGAATTAAACCCCTAAATTAGAAATTACTCTGGGGGGGAGGGGGAATTAAACCCCTAAATTAGAAATTACCCCGGGGGGGGAGGAGAAGAATTAATCCCCCCCCCCTCAAGTGAGAACGTGCCACCCCCATGGGGGCAATCAATCCCACCACAAAATAACCCCGTTAAACTAAAGAAATCCAATTATACCCCAAAAATAGAAAATATCCATTCCTCCCCCCGGGAAATAAACACACAAAAGGGGGAATGGGGGCGATTCCCACCGCCCCAAAATTCACAAATGACCCCACCAAGGGGACAACTCTGTCCTGGGGGAGGGGGGCACCGACCCCGACCCCACACCCGAGGGACGCCGGGGAGGACCCGAGCCCCCCCTGGGCCCCCAGAGCGAGGGGATCCCCAATTCCCCCCCACCGGAACCCCCCAAAATACTCACGGCCGGGGGTCGGATTTTGCAGATTCCGCTTTTCTCGGCGATCGGGCGGATCTTGGCGATGTAACCCAGGGGGTCGCTGAACTCGGCCCAGCTGGGCTCGAACACGGGACACTCCGGGGGAGGCAAAAAGTCCTCGGGGGGCTCCGGTTCTGCCGCCAACCACGGCGACCCCCACTCCCCGCGCGGCTCCGGGCCGGCCCCGCCGCCGCGGGGACCCCCGAGGGGCCGCCGGGCCTTGTCCTCGGCTCCGGGCCGCTCCCCGCCGCGGGCCCCGCGCTCCTCGGGGCTTTGCGGGGGCTCCGCTCCTCGCCCGGGGGGCGCCCCCCGGCTCCTTTACCGGGTCCCCCCCCGCCCTTAGCCCGCGGTTCGGCCCCGGTCCGGGGGGGCCGCGGGGCGTTCGCGGCCTTCTCGTCCCCCGCCGCTTTGGGGGGCGCGGCCGCCGGCCGGGGGGGCCCCGCGTCCCCCGAGGGCTCCGGGCCCCCCCACTCCGCGCCGCGGCCCCGCTTGGGCTCCTCGTCCCCGTCGGGCGGCGGCGGCGGCGGGGGTGCCCACGGCGGGGACCCCCCCGGGCCGGGCCCCCACTCGGGCCAGCCGCCCCCTGCGCGCTGCTGCTCCCCCTCCTCCATCCCTCGCACCGAGGGGAGCGGGGGGTTCCGGGGCTGCCCGCCGGGACCCCCTCAGGGGGGCCATGGAGGCCCCCGCCGCCCCCGCGCCGCCCCCTCACAGGCCGCGGGCCGCCCCCCCCCGCCCCGAGCCGCGGGGAAAGGGGGGTCAAGACAGCGCCCGCGAGCTCCGCCGACCCGCCGGCCCCTCCGCGGCCCCTGCGCCGCCTCTCCGGCCCGTCCAGCCCCGCCGCCCCGCGCTCCGCCCGCCTCACAGCCCAGGCCTGCCCGGTCCCCCCGGCCGGGCCGCCGCCGCCATCTTGGATCCTCCTCCTCCTGCCGCCCGCCCCCCGCCCGCGCGCACGCGCGCACTGCGCAGGCGCGGCCGCGCACGCCGCCCCGGGCGGTGCTCTGAGTCCCGCGTGTCCTTCCGCCGCGGGACCGGAACGGGCGCGGAGCGCCGCCACAGCGCCGCGACCCGCCGGCGAGGACGGCAACAGCGAGAGGGCAGAACGGCACCGGAGCCTCCCTGCCGCGGCCTGGGTGGCAGGAGGCGGTGTGGCGGGATGAGGGACGGAGAAATAGTCCTCAGTCTCCGCCCCGTCCGCAGCGGAGGGATCCACGGCACCGCTCGCCTCCGCGGCTGGGTCAGCGGTGGGGCCGGGACTTGTTGTGCACGTTTAAAGGGACGCACGGCGCATGCGCGCCCGGCGGCCTCGGGGAGGGCGGGGCCACGCGGAGAGGCGGGGTTTGTTGAGGCCACGCCCCCTGATGGCCACGCCTCTCCACCCCTCCACGCCCTCCTCGAGACCCCCATGGACCCTATAGACCCCTATGGACTCTCATGGATCCTATAGACCCCTATCGACCCCCAGGGACCCTCATGGATCCTATAGACCCCTATGGACCCTATTGACCCCTATGGTCCCCCAGGGACCTTTAAGGAGCTTAGAGAGCCCATGGACCCTATAGACCCCTATGGACCCCCAGAGACCTTCATGGATCCCATAGAGCCCCTATGGACTCTATAGACCCCTATGGATCCTATTGAGCCCCAGGGACCCTCATGGGCCCTATAGACCCCTATGGAGCCCCAGGGACCCTTATGGACCCTATAGACCCCTATGGAGCCCCAGGGACCCTTATGGACCCTATAGACCCCTATGGACTCCCAGAGACCCCCATGGATCCTATGGAGCCCCATGGACCCTATAGACCCATACAGACCCCCTGGGACTCTCATCGACCCTATAGACCCCTATAGACTCCCCAGGATCCCCAGGGACCTTAATGGATCCTGTAGAACCCTATATAGACTCCCAGGACCCCTTTGGAGTCCCCCACTGACCCCTATGGACTCCCAGGACCCCCATGGACCCCTATAGACCCCCACCCCTATGGAACCCCCTGGACCCCACAGGACCCCTGTATCTCCTATGGTCCTGCAGCCCCTAAGGACCCCCAGGACCTTTATAAACCCTGCGGCCCCTATAGCCCCCAGGACCCCTATAACCCAAAGGACCCCTGGAACCCACAGGACCTCTATAGCCACCATGACCCCTATAGCCCCCTATAGCCCCCAGGACCCCTATAACCCAAAGGACCCCTGGAACCCACAGGACCTCTATAGCCACCATGACCCCTATAGCCCCCAGGACCCCTATAGCCCCCATAGCTCCTATAGCCCCCACAGACCCTATAGCTCCCAAGACCCCCAAGACCCCTATAACCCCCATAGCCTCCATGGCCCCCATAATCCCCTATAACCCCCCAAAACCCCCACAGCCCCATGATCCCTATAGTCCCCATAGCCCCTATGTCCCCCAGGACCCCTATAGCCCCCCATAACCCCCACAGTCCCATGATCCCTATAGCCCCCATAACCTGCGGGACCCCTATAGCCCCCATAGCCCCCATAACCCCCAGGATCCCCATAGCCCCCATAGGCTCCATAACCCCCAGGACCCCTGTAGCCCCCCAGAACCCCCACAGCCCCAGGATCCCTATAGGCCCCATAGCCCCTATAATCCCCTATAGCTCCCCATAACCCCCACAGCCTGATGATCCCTATAGCCCCTATAGCCCCCAGGACCCCTGCAGCCCCCATCGCCCCTATAACCCCCATAGGCTGTATAACCACCAGGACCCTTATAGCCCCCTAGAACCCCCACAATCCCTATTACATCCCCTATACCTCCTGGACCCCTTCAATCCCCCTGCCCCCCCATCCCCTATAGCCCCTACAGGCGTATCCACCCCCCCATCCCCTATAGCCGTGTTCCCCCCCATCCCCTATAGCCCCTATAGGCGTATCCACCCCTCCCATCCCCTATAGGCATGTGTCCCTCCCATCCCCTATAGCCCCTATAGCCGTGTCCCCCCCATCTCCTATAGCCCCTATAGCCGTGTCCCCCCCCATCCCCTATAGCCCCTATAGCCGTGTCCCCTCCCATCCCCTATAGGCGTGTCCCCCCCATCCCCTATACACGTGTCCCCCCCCCATCCCCTATAGCCCCCATAGGCATGTTCCCCCCACCATCCCCTATAGCCCCCATAGGCGTGTCCCCCCAATCCCCTACAGCCCCTATAGCCGTGTCCCTCCCCCATCCCCTATAGCCCCTATAGCCGTGTCCCCCCCATCCCCTATAGCCGTGTCCCCCCCCCCATCCCCTATAGCCCCTATAGACGTGTCCCCCTCCATCCCCTTTAGCCCCCATAGGCGTGTCCCCTCCCCATCCCCTATAGCCCCTATAGGCGTCTGTCCCCCTTTCCGTCTCTTGTAGCCCCCTGCCCCCCCCATCCCCTATAGCCCCTATAGCCGTGTCCCCCCCCCATCCCCTATAGCCCCTATAGCCGTGTCCCTCCCCATCCCCTATAGCCCCTATAGCCGTGTCCCCCCATCCCCTATAGCCGTGTCCCCCCCCATCCCCTATAGCCCCCATAGCCGTGTCCCCCCCCCCAAAGAAGCGCTGGCGGGCGGGGCCGGCCGGTCCGTTTATGAAGCATCAAATATACAGTCTCGTCTCTTATATACAGGGCCCGGCGCGGGCGCATGCGGGTGCCTGGGGGGCTCCCCGGGGGGGCCCGGCCGCCTGGGACACCCCCCCCAAAACCCAAAAACCCCAAAACCCCCGGGGGGACCCCAGGCGGCCGGGGGGGGGGCGGGGGGAGGAGGGGGGGAGGGGAGGTTAAAGTGCCGTGTGACATTCAGCCTGAGCTGGGAACGGGGGGGAGGAGGGGGGGATTTTGGGGGGGGGGGGGGGGGGCAGCATCGCCGCCGGACCCCCGGGATGGTTTAGAGGGGGGGGGGGGGTTGGGCAGAGACCCCTCCCTCCTTTCCTCGCTCCCGGTGGGGTGGGGGGGGCGGGAGCAGCCAAACACGAGCCACGTGCAGGTTTTGGTTTTTTGGGGGGGTTTTTTTGGGGGGACATGGAGGGATTGGGGGGGGGGGGTTACAAAAATAACCACCGCGTCCAGCAGGCCGGGGGCGGCGGCGGAGGGGGCGGGGGGGGGGGGCGCTCAGACCACCGTGCTGATGCGGTTCCCCCCCTTGGGTTTGGGGGGGCCCTGGCCGGCCTGGGCCAGGGGCGAGGTGGGGGCCGGCGGGCGAGTGGGGGCTGAGGGGGGTGTGGGGCGATGGGGGGGGCAGGGGGGGGGTAGGAAGGGTGGGGGGGGATGGGCGAGTGGGGGGGGCGCGTGGGGGTGGTGGTGATGGTGGTGATGGTGGTGATGGGCGACCGGGGGCGGCGGCGCCGCGCCCCCCCCGCCGCCCCCCTCCCCGCAGAGCCCCCCCGGCCGGGCCCCCCCCCCACCCCGCCGCCACCCCCGAACACGAAGTGCTTGGCGGGGGCGGGGGGCGGCGGGGGGTGGTGGTGCGGGGGGGGGCCCGGGGGGGTACGCGTGGGACAGCCCGTGGTGCGCGGGCGCGGGGCTGTACAGGGGCAGCGGCGACAGCGGCTGCCGGGGGGCGCCGGGGGGAGCCCCCCCCCTTTTGCCGGGCCGGTGCAGCGTGTAATGGGGGTGCGGGGGGGGGAAGCCGCCGCCGGGGGGGGCCGTGCTGCTGGGGGGGCGCCGATAACGGCGGGGTGGGCCCGCCGTGGAAGCGCGGGGGGGCCCCGGCGGCGATGGCCGGCAGCGGCGGGGGGGGGCGCGGGGCGGCTGGGGGGCGGCGGCTGCTGCGGGTACGGGGGCGGCGGCGGAGGGCCCGGGCCGCCCCCCGCGCCCGCAGAGCCCCCCCCGGGCCCGTGGCAGTACTGGGCGTGCAGCGCCTGCAGCTTGGAGGGGCCCTCGGGGGGCGCGGCGGCCGCCGGAGGGTGGTGGTGGTGATGCGAGGAAGACGCCGAGGATGAGGAGGCCGAGGCCGAAGCGGGACCCCCCGCGCCTGGGGGGGGCCCGGCGGGGCCTTTCCCGCGGCGGCTGCCGAAGAGCGAGCCCAGGAAGGACGAGGAGTTGGAGACCGGGCGGGCCGGGGGTTTGTAGCCCCCGCCCTCGGGAGCGGCCCCCGGCCCGCCCGGGCCCCCCCCGCGCCTGCGGCCGGGGGCTGCTGATGATGGAGCCCTGAAAGGGGGCGGGGTCAGCACGGCGAAAGCCACGCCCCCCGCTCACTAGCCGTGGATTTGGCGCCTCCCATCGGTAGGGTCAGCCCCGCCCATTCCGTGTGAAAGCCACGCCTCCCGAATCTAGCCCCGCCCCCAAGGCAAAATTGAGCTGCCATTGGTGGAGGAGAGCAGCCATCACTGGTTGGCCCCACCCCCAGAACGTGCAGAAGCCCCGCCCCATCCATCCAGGTCACGCCCCCTTTCAAAATGAGGCGTGGTTTGTCATCCGGGGGCGGGGCTAAAGTGGGCGGGGTTTGGGTGTGGCATTGGGGTGGCATTCAGGGGTGGCGGTCAGAGGGTGACAGTCAGGGGGTGTCACAGTCAGGGGGTGTCACACTCAGGGGGTGACAGGGGTGTGGCATTGGGGGTGTGGCACTCGGGGTGACACTCAGGGTGTGGCATTGGGGTGTGGCATTGGGGGTGTGGCACTCAGGGTGTGGCATTGGGGGTGTGACATTCAGGGGTGGCACTGGGATGCACTTGGGTGTGACAGGGGTGTGACATTTTGGGGTGACATTTGGGGTGGCACTCAGGGATGTCCCATTCACGGGGTGGCACTCAGGGGTGTGACAGGGGTGTGACATTCAGGGGTGGCACTCAGGGGCGTGACAGGAGTGTCCCATTCAGGGGGTGGCACTCAGGGGTGTGACAGGGGTGTGACATTCAGGGGTGGCACTCGGGGGTGTGACAGGGGTGTCCCATTCAGGGGTGGCCCTCGGGGGTGTCCCTGTCCCCTCACCTCGATGGTGCTGTCCAGGGACCCCACGCTGTTCCGCCGGCCCCCGCTTGCCTGGGGGGGGGGGAACAGTGAGGGGAGACCCCCAGGGCACCCCAAATCCCTCAGGAGATCCCAAATCCCCCCAGGAGACCCCAAATCCCTCAGGGCACCCCAAATCCTCCAGGACACCCCACAGGAACCTCAAAGTGTCCCAGAAACCCCAAATCCCTCAGGGCACCCCAGACCCCTCCATGGACACCCCAAACCCCCCAGAGGATCCCAAACTCCCCCCGTGGAGACCCCAAACTCCCTCCCAGCCCCTCCCAGTGCCCTCCCAGTCCCCCCAGCCCCTTCCGACCGCTCCCAGTCCCTCCCAGTCCATCCCAGTCCCTCCCAATCCCCCTCCCAGTGGCTCCCAGTGCTCCCAGTCTCACCCAATCCCTCTCAATCCCCCTCCCAGTCCCTCTCCCACTCCGTCCCAGTCCCCCCCAATGGCTCCCAGTGCCTCCCAGTCCGTCCCAGTGCTCCCCAGAGCCTCCCAGTGGCTCCCAGTCCCTCTCCCAGTCCCTCCCAGTCTCACACAATCCCTCTCAATCCCCCTCCCAGTCCATCCCAGTGCCCCCAGTGCCCCCCAGTGGCTCCCAGTGGCTCCCAGTCCCTCTCCCAGTCCCTCTCCCAGTCCGTCCCAGTCCCTCTCCCAGTCCATCCCAGTCTGTCCCAGTGCTCCCAGTCCCTCCCAGTCCCTCTCAATCCCTCTCCCAGCCCTTCCCAGTGCCTCCCAGTCCCTCTCCCAGTCCGTCCCAGTCCCTCTCCCAGTCCCTCTCCCAGTCCATCCCAGTCCCTCTCCCAGTCCCTGTCCCAGTCTGTCCCAGTGCTCCCAGTCCCTCTCCCAGTGCTCCCAGTCCCTCTCCCAGTCCCTCTCCCAGTCCATCCCAGTCCCTCTCCCAGTCCCTGTCCCAGTCTGTCCCAGTGCTCCCAGTGCTCCCAGTCTCACCGCTGTCGGACAGGTCCCTCAGGGAGCTGCTCAGCGCGCTCCGTTTGAGCCCCTCGGCCCCGAACGCCTCCTCCAGGGAGCTGCGGCTGAGCCCGTTCAGCGCCTCCCGGGGCGGCCCCGCGCCGCGCGGCCCCGCCACGCCCTTCTGCTTCTCCAGTTCCGCTGGGGGATGGCACCAGTGACACCAGTGACACACCAGTGACACCAGTGACACACCCCAGTAACCACCAATGAGCCCCCAGTAACCACCAATGAGCCCCCAGTGCCCCCAATGCCCCGCGGCCCCGCCACGCCCTTCTGCTTCTCCAGTTCCGCTGGGGGATGGCACCAGTGACACCAGTGACACACCAGTAACCACCCAGTGACCACCCAGTAACACCAGTGACCCCCCAGTGACACCAGTGACACCCCAGTAACCACCCAGTGACACCCCAGTTACACCAGTGACCCCCAATGTCCCCAATGCCCCGCGCCCCGCGGCCCCGCCACGCCCTTCTGCTTCTCCAGTTCCGCTGGGGGACACCGGTGACACCAGTGACACCAGTGACACACCAGTGACCCCCCAGTGACACCAGTGACACCCCAATAACCACCCAGTAACACCAGTGACACCCCAGTGACGGCCCCACCACGCCCTTCTGCTTCTCCAGTTCCGCTGGGGGACACACCAGTGACACCAGTGACACCCCCCGGTGACACCAGTGACACCCCAGTAACACCAGTGACCCCCAATGTCCCCAATGCCCCGCGCCCTGCAGCCCCGCCACGCCCTTCTGCTTCTCCAGTTCCGCTGGGGGGACACACCAGTGACACCAGTGACACCAGTGACACCCCCCAGTGACACCAGTGACACCCCAGTAACCACCAATAACCCCCCAGTGTCCCCAATGCCCCGCGCCGCGAGGCCCCGCCACGCCCTTCTGCTTCTCCAGTTCCGCTGGGGGGACACCGGTGACACCAGTGACACACCAGTGACCACCAGTGACACCAGGGACCCCCCAGTCAGACCAGTGACACCGGTGACCTCCCAGTCTCCCTCCCAGTACTCCCAGTGCCCCTCCCAGTGCTCCCAGTGCCCATTTTCATGCTCCCAGTGTCCCTCCCAGTGTTCCCAGTACTCTGTGTCCCTCCCAGTGCCCCACCCACCACTCCCAGTGCTCCCAGTCTCCCTCCCACCACTCCCAGTGCCCCTCCCAGTGCTCCCAGTGCCTCTCCCAATGCTCCCAGTGTCCCTCCCAGTGTTCCCAGTACTCCCAGTGTCCCTCCCAGTGCCCCTCCCAGTGCTCCCAGTAACCTCCCAGTGCTCCCAGTGCCCATTTTGATGTTCCCAGTGCCCCACCCAGCACTCCCAGTGCTCCCAGTGTCCTTCCCAGCACTCCCAGTGCTCCCAGTGTCCTTCCCAGCACTCCCAGTGCTCCCGGTCTCCCTCCCACCACTCCCAGTGCCCCTCCCAGTGCTCCCAGTGCCCATTTTGATGTTCCCAGTGCTCCCAGTGCTCCCAGTGCTCCCAGTGCTCCCAGTGCCCCAGCAGCGCTTCCAGTGTCCATTTTCATGCTCCCAGTGCCTCTCCCAATGCTCCCAGTGTCCCTCCCAGTGTTCCCAGTACTCTCAGTGTCCCTCCCAGTGCCCCTCCCAGTGCTCCCAGTAACCTCCCAGTAACGGCCCAGTGCCCTCCCAGTGACTGACCAGTGCTCCCAGTAACCTCCCAGCACTCCCAGTGCCCATTTTGATGTTCCCAGTGCCCCTCCCAGTGCCTCCAGTGCCTCTCCCACCACTCCCAGTGCCCCACCCAGCACTCCCAGTGCCCATTTTGATGTTCCCAGTGCTCCCAGTGCTTCCAGTGCTCCCAGTACTCCCAGTGTCCCTCCCCAGTGCCCCTCCCAATGCTCCCAGTGCCCCAGCAGCGCTCCCAGTGCCCATTTTCATGCTCCCAGTGCTCCCAGTGCTCCCAGTGCCCCTCCCAGTGCTCCCAGTGCTCCCAGTGCCCCTCCCACCACTCCCAGTGCCCTCCCAGTGCCCCTCCCAGTGCTCCCAGTGCCCATTTTGATGTTCCCAGTGCCCCTCCCAGTGCCTCCAGTGCCTCTCCCAATGCTCCCAGCGCCCCACCCAGCACTCCCAGTGCTCCCAGTGTCCCTCCCAGCACTCCCAGTGCCCCTCCCAGCGCTCCCAGTGCCCATTTTCATTCTTCCAGTGCCCCACCCAGCACTCCCAGTGCCCCTCCCAGTGCCTCCAGTGCCTCTCCCAATGCTCCCAGTGCCCCTCCCAGTGTTCCCAGTGCTCCCAGTGCCCCTCCCAGCACTCCCAGCGCTCCCAGTGCCCATTTTCATGCTCCCAGTGCCCCTCCCAGTGCTCCCAGTGCCTCTCCCACCACTCCCAGTGCCCCTCCCAGTGCTCCCAGTGTCCCTCCCAGCGCTCCCAGTGCCCATTTTCATGCTCCCAGTGCTCCCAGTGCCCGTTTTCATGCTCCCAGTGCCCCTCCCAGCACTCCCAGTGCCCTCCCAGTGCTCCCAGTGCCCCTCCCAGCACTCCCAGTGCCCTCCCAGCACTCCCAGTGCCCCAGCAGCGCTCACCCTCCACCCGGTACTTCTCCATCTCCTGCACCTCGGCCACGGACTCTCGGAGGTCGCTGGCGAAGCGCAGCCGGTCCTGGGGGCTCGGGGCGTTGAACACGATCAGCACCTTGCGCTCGCCCCCCGGCGCCGCCGACAGCAGCTTGATCCCAAACTGGTAATCTGGGGAGAAATGGGGGTCAGAGACACCCAGCTTGATCCCAAACTGGTAATCTGGGGAGAAATGGGGGTCAGGGACACCCAGCTTGATCCCAAACTGGTAATCTGGGGAAAATGGGGGTGAGGGACACCACCATGGGGTCAGGGACACCCCCATGGGGTCAGGGACACCCCCACAGTGTCACCAACCCCAGCTTGATCCCAAACTGGTAATCTGGGGGGGAAAGGGGGGTCAGGGACACACCCCCATGGGGACAGGGACACCCCCAAAGGGTCAGGGACACCCCTATAGGGTCAGGGACACCCAGCTTGATCCCAAACTGATAATCTGGGGGGGAAAGGGACGGGGGGGGGGGCACAGCAGGAGGTCCCAGAGGGTCCTATAGGGTCCCATGGGGTTCTTTGGGGTGCTGTGGGGTTTCTTGGGGTGCTGTAGGGTCCCATGGGGTTCTTTGGGGTGCTGCAGGGTTCTTTGGGGTGCTGTAGGGTTCTTTGAGATCCTGTAGGGCTCTTTTGGGGTCCTATAGGGTCCCGTGGGGTTCTGTGGGGTGCTGTAGGGTTCTTTGGGGTGCTGTGGGGTCCCGTGGGGTCCCATGGGGTGCTGTGGGGTTTTTTGGGGTGCTGCGGGGTTCTTTGAGATCCTGTAGGGCTCTTTTGGGGTCCTGTAGGGTCCTGTGGGGTTCTTTGGGGTGCTGTGGGGTCCTGTGGGGTTCTTTGGGGTGCTGTGGGTTTTTTTGGGGTGCTGTAGGGTCCCGTGGGGTTCTTTGGGGTGCTGTGGGGTCCCGTGCGGTTCTTTGGGGTGCCGCAGGGTTTTTTGGGGTGCTGCGGGGTCCCACAGAGTTCTTTGGGGTGCTGCAGGGTTCTGTGGGGTGCTGTAGGGTCCCATGGGGTGCTGTAGCGTTTTTTGGGGTGCTGCGGGGTCCCACAGAGTTCTTTGGGGCTCACAGGCGTTCTGGAAGAGCTGCATGTGCATCTCCACCAGCGGGAAGCTCTGCCGGAAGCTGTAGGTCACCAGGATCTTCTTCTTCTGGAAGATCTTCGTCACCTGCCGAGGCCAGGGCGTCACCAGGGACCCCGACCCTGGGACCCCCCCGACCCCGGGACCCCCCCGGGACCCCCCGCTCACCACCAGGAGGTCGTTGAAGAGGAAAACCTCGCGCTGGTGCAGCCCCAGGCGCTGGGGCCGGTTGGGGTCGGGCACCTCGTAGAGTTGGCAGCAGCAGACCAGGCGGCGGTGGGGCAGGGACAGCACCTGGGGACAGCCACAGTGGGCAGGGGGGGTCACAGCTGGGACAGTGGGACACGGACCCACGGACACCCCAGAGCCACCCCGGGGTGGGGATGGGGGCATTGGAGCTTCAGCGGGGGCACACGGAGCGTGGCGCCATTGGGTCAGCTGGAATGTCACACGTGGGGCACTGCAAGGGTCACCCCGAATGTACCATGTGGGTCAGCCCAAATGTACCATGTGGGTCACCCCAAGTGTCACAGCTGGGGCGCTGCAAGGGTCACCCCCAATGTCCCATGTGGGTCACCCCAAATGTCCCATGTGGGTCACTTCAAGGGTCACCCCAAATGTCCCACAAGGGTCACCCCAACTGTCCCATGTGACATCTTAACTTCAAGGGTCACCCTGAATGTCCTACATGGGTCACTCCAAATGTCCCACAAGGGTCACCCCAACTGTCCCATGTGACATCTTAACTTCAAGGGTCACCCTGAATGTCCTACATGGGTCACTCCAAATGTCCCACAAGGGTCACCCCAAATGTCCCACATGGGTCACTGCAAGGTCACCCCAACTGTCCTATGTGGTCACTTTGAATGTCCCTCACAGGTCACTCCAAATGTCCCCCACGGGTCACCCCAGATGTCCCACATGGGTCACTTCAAGGGTCACCCCGAATGTCCCATGTGGGTCACCCCAAATGCCCCCCAAAGGTCACCCCAAATGTCCCACATGGGTCACCCCCAAATATCCCATGTGGGTCACCCCAAATGTCCCACGTGGGTCACCCCAAGTGTCACACATGAGTCACTTTGAGTGTCCCCATGGGTCACCCCAAATGTCCGACAAGGGTCACTGCAAGGGTCACCCCAAGTGTCACACATGGGTCACCCTGAATGTCCCACATGGGTCACCCCAAATGTACCATGTGGGTCACCCCAAATGTCTCACGTGGGTCACCCCAAGTGTCCCACATGGGTCACTGCAAGGTCACCCCAAATGTCCCACGTGGGTCACTGCATGGTCACCCCAACTGTCCTATGTGGTCACTTTGAGTGTCCCTCACAGGTCACCCCAAATGTCCCATGTGGGTCACCCCCAAATGTCCCACATGGGCCACCCCAAATGTCCCATGTGGGTCACTGCAAGGTCACCCCAACTGTCCTATGTGGGTCACTTCAATAGTCACCCCAAGTGTCCCTCACAGGTCACCCCGAATGTCCCATGTGACATCTTGACTTCAAGGGTCACCCCAAATGTCCCACCCACATGGGTCACCCCAAATGTCCCATGTGGGTCACCCCAAATGCCCCCCAAAGGTCACCTCGAATGTCCCACATGGGTCACTGCAAGGGTCACCCCGAATGTCCCATGTGACATCTTGACTTCAAGGGTCACCCTGAATGACCCACAAGGGTCACCCCAAATGTCCCACGTGGGTCACCCCAAATGTCCCATGTGGGTCACTTCAAGGGTCACCCCACGTGTCACACATGGGTCACTGCAAGGGTCACCCTGAATGTCCCACATGGGTCACCCCAAATGTCCCACGAGGGTCACCCCAAATGTCCCACATGGGTCACTGCAAGGGTCACCCTCAAATGTCCCACATGGGTCACTTCAAGTGTCACACATGAGTCCCTTCGAGTGTCCCTTACAGGTCACCCCAAATGTCCCATGTGACATCTTGACTTCAAGGGTCACCCCAAATGTCCCACGTGGGTCACTGCAAGGTCACCCCAAATGTCCCACATGGGTCACTTTGAGTGTCCCCCACATGTCCCACATGGGTCCCATACAATGTCCCCCATGGGTCACCTGGATCATCCCCCATGGGTCACCTGGAATTTGTCCTTTGGGCCACCTGGAACATCTCCCCATGGGGTCACCTAGAACATCTCCCCATGGGGTCACCTAGAACCTGTCTCATGGGATCACCTAGAACCTGTCCCGTGGGGCCACCTGCAACATCCCACAGGATCTCCTGGAACATCTCCCATGGGTGGCCTAGAACATCCTCCCCACCGCAGGGTCACCTGGAATGTCTCCTTTGGGTGGCCTAGAACCTGTCCCACGGGGTCACCTGGCCCCGCCCCCATGGGTCACCTGGCCCCGCCCCCTCCCCCCGAGCAGACCCACCGGTTTCTTGCCGACGATCATGCGCTCCACGGCCTGGACCTGGGACACGTGGTCGTCGTTGGTGCGCAGCTCGCGGCTCTGGATGCGCTGGTAGATGCCCACCAGCATGTCCCGGGGGATGTCCTCGCCATTGTCCACCCCTGCGTGACACCCGGCACTGCTCTAGAACCACTCCAGAGCCCACAACACCCAGCCCTGCTCTAGAACCACTCCAGAACCCACAACGACCCCATCCCGCTCTAGAACCACTCCAGAACCCACAACGCCTCCACCCCATGAACCCACAACACCCGGCACTGCTCTAGAACCCAAAACAGAATCCAGCTCCAGAACTCAGCACTAATGGGTGTGTCTGGAACCCAGTGGCATCTGGACCTGCTCTAGAACCCACATCACCCCAGCCCCGCTCTAGAACCACTCCAGAACCCACAGCACCTCCACCCTCACGAGCCCACAACCCCCCACCCTGCTCTAGAACCCAAAAAGTCCAACTCCAGAACTCAGCACTAATGGGTGTGTCTGGAACCCAATGGCATCTGGAGCTGCTCTAGAACCCACATCGCCCCAGCCCTGCTCTAGAACCACTCCAGAACCCACAGCACCTCCACCCTCACGAGCCCACAACAGTCGGTGCTGCTCTAGAACCCAAAACGTCCAACTCCAGAACTCAGCACTAATGGGTGTGCCTGGAACCCAACGGCGTCTGGGCCCGATCTAGAACCCATGACACCCAGCCCGACTCCAGCACCTGTGACACCCAGACCCCTTCTAGAAACCCCAATAGCCAGGTGTGCTCTGGAACCTTTGTCTCCATGACCTGCTCCAGAACCTGCAATACCTGGGCCCACTCTAGAACCTGCACCATCCAGCCCAACTCCAGCACCTGTGATGCCCAGAGCCCTTCTAGAAGCCCCAATACCCAGATGTGATCTAGAACCATTGACACCCTGACCTGCTCCAGAACCCGCAACACCTGAACCCACTCTAGGCCCTGCTACATCTGCTCCCATTCCAGAGCCCTCAACCCTGGACCCGCCCCAGAACCCGGGCCCACTCTGAGCCTACAAACCCAAAACTGAGCCTAAAAAACAAACCTGACCCCAAAAGGGACCCTGAATTTTCCCTTTTTTCCCCCCATTTTCCCAAATTCCCGTGTTTTTCTTAAATTCCAGGAGCAGATAAAGGCCAAGCACAAGGAGGCTGAGCTGTGCCCCTTCCCCACCCCCAAATTCCCTTTTTTCCCCCCCAAATTCCCTTTTTTCCCCCCCAAATTCAGTTTTCCCCCCAAATTTCCATTTCCAATCTAGAACCCACAACACCCATGGCCACCCAGAACACCTGACCCTATTCCAGAACCAACAACTCCTGGGCCAACTCTAGAGCATCCAACACCCAACCCTGCTCTAGAACCCACCACATCCAGCCCTGCTCTAGACCCCCACGTCCGATCTAGAACCCACAACACCCAGATCCATCCTAGAACCCAGAACACCTGACCCTGTTCCAGAACCGACAACTCCTGGGCCAACTCTAGAGCATCCAACACCCAGCCCTGCTCTAGAACCCACCACACCCAGCCCTGCTCTAGACCCCTGGACATACCAGCCCTGCTCTAGCCCGTGTGTCCAATCTAGAACCTGCAACACCCAGCTCCATCCTAGAACCCAGAACACCTGACCCTATTCCAGAACCGACAACTCCTGGGCCAGCTCAAGACCAAACAACACCCAGCCCTGCTCTAGAACCTGGGGCACCCAGCCCTGCTCTAGAGCCCGTGTCCCATCCTGGGGAACACCAGGAGCTGTCAGAGGGCTCTGGCAAGGCCTCACCTCGCAGGTTCTTGATGAAGTCCTCGAGCTTCATCTTGCGCTCGGCCTTGACGCTGGGGCTGTACATGTCGGTGTTGAGGAGGATGATGGCGAAGGCCAGGATGAAGATGGTGTCCGGGTTGCGGAACTGGCGCAGCAGGGCCGCGTTACACACGCAGTAGCGCTGGCTGCGGGGCGGACAACCCCCACGGCCCATGGGGTCACGGTGCCCCACGGCCTCTGCACCCCCTGAGTGTGGGGCAGCACCCCCATGGCTGCAGGGTCACCTAGAACCTGGGCCACCACCCCCATGGCCCCTCTCAATCCATAGGGTCACCTAGAACATGGGCCACCACCCCCATGCTTGATCCATAGGGTCACCTAGAACGTGGGCCACCACCCCCTTGGCCCCTGCTTGACCCACAGGGTCACCTAGAACGTGGGCCACCACCCCCATGGCCCCTCTCAATCCATAGAGTCACCTAGAACGTCACCCTGTGGTCCAGGAGCCACCACCCAGTGTCCTGCCAGCCCACAGGGTCACCTAGAACATCCCCCAATGTCCTGCCAGTCTGTAGGGTCACCTGGAAGAGCCCCAGGTCCCACAGGTGCCACCACCACCCCCATGGCCCCCCTCAATCCATAGGGTCACCTAGAACATGGGCCAGCACCCCCATGGCCCCTCCTTGATCCAAAGTGTCACCTAGAATGTCACCCTGTGGTCCAGGGGCCACCACCCAATGTCCTGCCAGTCTGTAGGGTCACCTAGAATGGTCCCATGTCCCACAGGTGCCACCACCCCCTTGTGTCCCCCCTCAATCCATAGAATGACCTAGAACGCCACCCCATGGTGACCACTGTGTGCTGCTGGTGGCAGGGGCAATGCAGTGGTGACATGGGGACAGGGGACAGGGGACATAGGGACATGGGGACACCATGGGGACATGGGGAAATAGGGACATCATGGGGACATCATGGGGACACGGGGACATGGGGACATCATGGGGACATGGGGACATAGGGACATCATGGGGACATCATGGGGACATCATGGGGACATGGGGACATGGGGACACAGGGACATGGGGACATGGGGACATGAGGACATGGGGACATGGGGACAGGGACCCACCCCTCACCTGAAGGCCTCGATCAGGCGCTCGACCTTCTGCGCCTCCCCCTGCACCCGGATGTGGGACTGGAACTTCCGCAGGGCCTCGTCCAGCTCCATCCCGGAGAAATCCATCTCGTCCACCACGCAGCTGCCGAGACCCCGCGGCCGGGATGGGTCTGGGGGCTGCCCCTGTCCCCGGCCTGTCCCCTCTGTCCCTGGAGTGTCCCCCTGTCCCCAGCATGTCCCCCCCATCCCCAGCGTGTCCCCTCTGTCCCCAGTGTGTCCCCTCCTAACCCCAGGGTGTCCCCCTGTCCCCAGCGTGTCCCCCCTATCCCCAGTGTGTCCTCCCTGTCCCTGGCGTGTCCCCCTGTTCCTGCCGTGTCCCCCCATCCCCATTGTGTCCTCCCCATCCCCAGGGTGTCCCCCTGTCCCCTGTGTTTCCCCCCCATCTCCAAGGTGTCCCCTCCTAACCCCAGCGTGTCCCCTCTGTCCCCAGTGTGTCCCCCCCATCACCAGCGTGTGCCCCCCATCTCCAAGGTGTCCCCCTGTCCCTGGCGTGTCCCCTTTGTCCCCAGTGTGTCCCCTCTGTCCCTGGTGTGACCCCCTGTTCCTGCCGTGTCCCCCCCAGCCCTGGTGTGTCCCCCCTGTCCCCAGGGTGTCCCCCCTGTCCCCGGCGTGTCCCCCCCATCTCCAAGGTGTCCCCCCCCGTCTCCAAGGTGTCCCCCTGTCCCTGGCGTGTCTCCTCTGTCCCCCCCATCTCCAAGGTGTCCCCCCGTACTCGAGGACGTCGCGGTTGAACTGCTTCTGGCGGTTGCCCAGGAACTCGCCGATCATCTGCCGGCTCAGGCCCTTCCGCTCCAGGATGAAGTGGGCCACGCCCACGGGCGTGTCCGACAGGAACCCCCTCTCGATCAGGTACTGGATCCCCTTCTCCGGCTTCCTGTGGGGGGGCGTGGTCAGCCATGGTGGTCAGCCATGGTGGTCAGCCATGGTGGTCAGCCATGGTGGTCAGTGATGGTGGTCAGCCATGGTGGTCAGCCATGGTGGTCAGTGATGGTGGTCAGCCGTGTGGTCAGTCATGGTGGTCCATGTGGTCAGCCATGGTGGTCAGTCATGTGGTCAGCCATGGTGGTCAGCCATGGTGGTCAGCCATGGTGGTCACTCTGGCTGTAGAGTGACCTAGAACGTCACCTGCACCCGGCTCTAGGGCCACCTGGTCACCTATGGGGTCACCTCAGGTGACATCTGCTTCCCTAAAGGGTCACCTGGAACGCTGTCACGTCTTGAGCATTGGGTGACCTGGAATGTCACCATGTGGCCACCTAGAGCTTCACTGTAGGGCTACCTAAAATGGCACTGTAGATCAACCTAGAACATCACCACAGGGTCACCGAGAACACCACCATAGGGTCACCTAGAACATCACCACAGGGTCACCGAGAACACCACCATAGGGTCACCTAGAACATCACCACAGGGTCACCGAGAACACCACCATAGGGTCACCAAGAACATCACCATAGGGTCATCTAGAACATCACCACTGGGCCACCAAGAACATCAGCACTGGGTCACCTAGAACATCACCACAGGGTCACCAAGAACATCACCACTGGGTCACCTAGAACATCACCATAGGGTCACCAAGAACACCACCACTGGGTCACCTAGAACACCACCATAGGGTCACCTAGAACACCACCATAGGGCCACCGAGAACATCACCAAAGGGCCACCGAGAACACCACCATAGGGTCACCTAGAACACCACCATAGGGTCACCTAGAACATCACCACTGGGTCACCAAGAACATCACCACTGGGTCACCTAGAACACCACCATAGGGTCACCAAGAACATCACCAAAGGGTCACCTAGAACACCATCACTGGGTCACCAAGAACATCACCATAGGGTCACTGAGAACATCACCACTGGGTCACCAAGAACATCACCAAAGGGTCACCTAGAACACCATCACTGGGTCACCTAGAACATCATCACTGGGTCACCTAGAACATCACCATAGGGTCACCTAGAACATCATTGTGGGGTTCTACAGGGCCACCTCAAACATCACCCTGTCCTTGGCACCACGGCCACCCTGTCCTTCCCTAGGGCCACCCAGGCCACCTCGCCCTTCTCCAGGGCCACCAACGTCCGCCTGTCCTCGCTGTAGGATAACCTAGAACTTCACCGTAGGGTCACCTAGAACATCATTGTGGGGTTCTACAGGGTCACCTAGAACATCACCCCATCTTTGCTATAGGGTCACCTAGAACATCACCATAGAGTCACCTAGAATGTCATTGTAGGGTTCTCCAGGGTTATCTCAAACATCCTCCCGTCCTTGCTATAGGCTCACCTGGAACGTCACCCTGACCTCACTACAGGGTCACCTAGAACATCCTCCTGTCCTTGCTATAGGGTCACCTGGCACATCACCGTAGGGTCACCTAGAATGTCATTGTGGGGTTCTCCAGGGTCACCTGGAACATCACCCCGTCCTCGCTATAGGGTCACCTGGAACATCATTGTGAGGTTCTACAGGGTCACCTGGAGAACATCACCCTGCCCTCGCTATAGACTCACCTAGAACATCACCATAGGGTCACCTAGAATGTCATTTTGGGGTTCTCCAGGGTCACCTCAAACATCCCCCTGTCCCTCACTATAGGCTCACCTAGAACTTCCCTGTAGGGTCACCTAGAATGTCATTTTGGGGTTCTCCAGGGTCACCTCAAACATTCCCCTGTCCTTGCTATAGGCTCACCTGGAACATCACCCTGCCCTCGCTATAACGTCACCTAGAACTTCACTGTAGGGTCACCTAGAATGTCATTGTGGGGTTCTATGGGGTCACCTAGAACATCACCCCATCCTTGCTACAGGCTCACCTAGAACATCACCCTGACCTCGCTATGGGGTCACCTGGAACATCACTCCATCCTTGCTATAGGGTCACCTGGAAAATCCCCCTGGCCTCACTATAGGCTCACCTAGAACTTCACTCTAGAATGTCATTTTGGGGTTCTCCAGGGTCATCTCAAACATCCCCCCGTCCTTGCTATAGGCTCACCTGGAACATCACCATAGGCTCACCTAGAACATCCCTGTGCCCTCACCACGGCATCACCAACAATCCCACCACACCCTTCCCCTGCTGACCGCGGCAGCGCCGCATGGCCCCGCTGCCGGACCCCCAGACCCCACCCCACGTCCAGCCCAGCTCCCCCCAGCCCCCCAAACCCCCCCAGCCCCTCACTTGTTGAAGAGGTTGAGGCCGATGCGGTACTGGCGCCGCTGCACCACGTCGTTGTTGAGCGCGGGCGAGTCCCAGCTCTGCCGCGGCTCCCGCTGGTACGTGGCCTTGCCGGGGGCCCCGGCGGCGCCGGGGGGCTGCGGGGGGGGCGGTGGGCGGCGGGGGGGGCGGCGGGGGGGGGCCGGCGCAGGCTGTCGCGGGACGAGGAGCCCGAGGAGCAGTTGAGGGTCTCGTTGGAGTTGGAGCTGCTGCCCAGGCTCTCGTTGTCGCCCTCGGAGCCCTCCTCGGCGGCGGGCGGGGGCGGGGGGCCGGGGGGCGGCGGGGGGGGGCCCCTCGGGGTGGAAGCAGCGGTGGGGGGGGGGGCCCGGAGCGGGGTAAGGTGCCCCCGCCCCCGGTGCCCTCGGGCTCGTAGGGGCCGCCGCGGTTGATGGAGCCGCGGTCCGAGCGGTCGCTCAGGTCGGCCGAGCTGTCGCTGGGGGGCTCCACCGTCAGCAGCGGGGGGTGGCCGCCCCCGGCCCCCCGCCCCCGGCACTCCAGGCACGGGGGGCCCCTCCGGGGGGGCTCCTCGGGGCCCCCCCAGCGCTCGGCGGGGCCGGGGGGGTTGGCGGGGGGCGGCGGCGGGGGCGGCGGCGCGGGCGGGGGCGGCGGCCCCGCGGTGTCCGGGGGGGGCTCGGGGCTGGGGGGTCTCTCCGGGGAGCGGGGGGAGCCGGGGAGCCCCTCGTCCAGGTACAGCGTGACGTCACTGGCCGAGGTGGCGGCGCTGTCCCCCGCGGGGGGGTCCGGGGCGCCGGGGGGGACCCCGCGACCCCCCCCCAGCGCCTCATCGATGGACGCGGCCAAGGACTTCACCTGTGGGGACAGGACCCCCCCCGTGAGCCCCCCAGGGGCTCCGGACCCCCCATAATGGCCCCTGTGACCCCCCCTATGATCTCCCCAAGACCCCCAAAGCCCTGTGAACCCCCCCCCCCCATGACCCCTGTGACCCCCATGGTTCTCTTTGTCACCTGTGACCCCCAATGGCCGCCGTAATGTCCATGCTCTTGTGACCCCCTGACCCCTGTGACCTCCCAGGACCCCCATGACCCTCCTGACCCTGTGACCCCCATGACCCCATAACGCCCTATGACCATTTAACCCTCATTCCCATGACCCCTCTGACACCCATGACCCCCAGGAACCCCCTGACCCCATAACCCCCAGGACCCCATGACCTTCCTGATCCCTTAACCCTCAGGACCTCCATAACCCCCCTGACCATATAAACCCCCATGACCGCCATGACCCCCTGACCCCATAACCCCCTTAACCCCTGATCCCATAACCCCCTTAACCCCCCTGACCCCATAACCCCCTTAACCCCTGATCCCATCACCCCATAGCCCCCATCACCCCCATAACCCCCATAATCCCGAGGACCCCCCCTGACCCCACAGTCCCCATAACCCCCATAATCCGCAGGACCCCCCAGGACCCCCATAACCCCCCCATACCCCATAACCCCCAGGACCCCCATTAACCCCCCCATACCCCATAACCCCCAGGACCCCCATGACCCCCCCGACCCCATAACCCCCAGGACCCCCATGACCCCCAGGACCCCATAAACCCCCCCCCGACCCCATAACCCCCATGACCCCCATCACCCCCATAACCCCCCCAGACCCCCACCTGCTGCGCAAACGCCTCCTCCAGGTCGGCGCCTCCTGGCCCGAAATCGGCCGAAGCCGAGAGCTGCCGGGGGGGGCTTCCCGCGCCCCCCACCCCGGAGCCCCCCCCAACCTGGACCCCCTCTCCGGGACCCCCGCCCCCGTCCAGGCCGGCCCGGCAGGACCCCCCGTAACGGGGGGCGCGGCGCGGCCCCCCCAGGACGCCCTCGTCCAGCGAGGCCGGCTTGCCCTGGAAGTAGGGCGGGGGCGGCGGGGGCGGCCCCGGGGCGGGGGCCGGGGGGCCGCGGTCGTACTCCTCGAAGGAGAACTGGAGGCGCAGCCCCGGCAGCGCCAGGCGCCGCGCCCGGCCGCCCTCGCTGCGCAGCCGCTCGAACTTCTGCGCCATGCGGTAGCGCCGGAACGCGGCCTGGATGGTGCGCGCCGCCCGCCGCGAGCGGAAATAGCCGCCGTACTTGCGCTCCAGCATCTCCACCTGAGGGGACACGGGGACGTGGTGGGGACACGGGGACGTGGTGGGGACATGGGGACATGGTGGGGGACACGGGGATGTGGGGACATGGGGACATGGTGGGGGACACGGGGACATGGGGACGTGGCAGGGGATGTGAGGATGCATGGACATGGATGAGGATGGAGACATGGAGGCACGCATGGGGATGTGGGGACATGGGGACAGCCATGGAGACATGGGGATATGGGTGGGGACAGCCATGGGGACACAGGGATGTGGGTGAGGATGTGGGGACACGGGGACAGCAATGGAGACAGCAATGGAGACATGGGGACGTGGGTGGGGACAGCCATGGGGACATGGGGACATGGATGGGGACAGCCATGGGGACACGGGGACATGGGTGAGGATGTGGGGACATGGGGACATGGTGGGGGACACGGGGACATGGGGACGTGGCGGGGGATGTGAGGATGCATGGACATGGATGAGGATGGAAACATGGAGGCATGCATGGGGATGTGGGGACATGGGGACACCAATGGGACATGGGGACATGGGTGAGGATGTGGGGACATGGGGACAGCAATGGAGACATGGGGACATGGGTGAGGACAGCCATGGGGACATGGGGACGTGGGTGGGGACAGCAATGGAGACATGGGGATGTGGGTGGGGACAGCCATGGGGACATGGGGACATGGGTGAGGACAGCCATGGGGACACGGGGACATGGTGGGGTACACAGGGACATGGGGACGTGGATGAGGATGGGGACATGCATGGGGACAGGGATGGGGACATGGGGACATGGTGGGGCACGTGGGGATGTGGGAACATGGATGATGATGTGGGTATGGGGACATGTGTGGGGACACCCATGGAGACAGAGGGACATGGTCAGGGACATGGTCGGGGACATGGGGACATGGGTGGGAACAGCCATGGGGACGTAGCAGGGGATGTGCAGACATGGATGAGGATGGGGACATGGGTGGGGAGGTGGAGACATGGCAGGGGATTTGGGGACATGGAGACATGGGTGGGGATATGGGTGGGGACATGGGGACATGGGGATGTGGATGAGGATGGGGACATGGCGAGGGACATGAGGACATGGCAGGGGATGTGGGGATGTGGGCACATGGATGAGGATGGGGACATGGCGAGGGATGTGTCCACGGTGTCCCAAGGGGTATCCCTAGGGTGTCCCCAGGGGTGTCCCAGGGGTGTCCCCAGGTGTCTCCAGAGGTCCCCAGGTGTCTCCAGGGGTGTCCCCAAGGTATCCTCAGGGTGTCCCCAGGGTGTCCATAGGGCTATCCTCAGGTGTCCCAGGGGTGTCCCCGGGTGTCCCAGGGGTGTCCCCAGGTACTCCCAGGTGTCCCCAGGTACTCCCAGGTGTCCCAGGGGTGTCCCAGGGTACCCCCATGTGTCCCCAGGGGTGTCCCCAAGTGTCCCCAGGGGTACCCCCAGGTGTCCCCAGGTACCTTCTTGTCCTGCAGGTCGGTGGAGAGCTCGTAGCTGTCGCTCAGAGCCTTCGGCCTCTTGCTCTCCTCCTCCTCCTCCTGCTTGCGCAGGGCCACGCTGGCGGGCTGGGGGGGCAGCCGGGGCCAGGCCACGCCCGGGGAGCCGCCCCCGGGGCCCCCCCCGGCCCCCCCCGGGCCTTGGGGCGCCGGCTGGGGGAGGCCCCGGTACGGGGGGGGCCTCCCGGGGCTCTCGGGCACCGGCCCCCCCCCCCTCGCTGCCCGGGGCTTCGCCGTCCACGCTGCGGGGACAGCGCGTCAGCCCCACGCCGGGGACAGCACCGGGACACCCCAGAACGCACGAAACCACCCCAAAATCCACCCCAAAATCCTCCCCAGGACACCCCAGAACTCACAAAACCACCCCAAAATCCCCACCAGGAACCACCAAAACCATCCCAAACCACCCCAGGAACCACCAAAACCACCCCAAACCACCCCAAAACGCACAAAACCACCCCAAAATCCACCCCAGGAACCACCAAAACCACCCCAAACCACCCCAAAACGCACAAAACCACCCCAAAATCCACCCCAATTTCCCCCCACCCCGGGACGCCCCAAACCCTCCCTGGGACCTCCACAGGTGCCCCTGAGACGCCCCCAAAGAGTCTGGAGGCACCAGGGTGGGGACACGGGGACAGACAGACAGACAGACATAGGGACATGGGGACAGAGACACACATGGGCAGGGGGACACGGGGACACGGGGACGGACAGACAGACACAGGGACACAGAGACACGGGGACAGACAGACAGACAGACATGGGGACACGGGGACAGACAGACACAGGGACACAGAGACATGGGGACCGACAGACGTGGGCATGGGGACATGGGGACAGACAGACAGACATAGGGACACGGGGACATGGGGACAAACAGACACAGGGACATGGGGACAGACAAACAGACACAGGGACGTGGGGACAGACAGACAGATACAGGGATATGGGTACATGGGGACAAACAGACACAGGGATATGGGGACAGACAGACACATGGGCATGAGGACACAGGGACAGACAGACAGACACAGGGACACAGAAACATGGGGACCGACAGACGTGGGCATGGGGACACAGGGACAGACAGACACAGGGACATGGGGACAGACAGACAGACACGTGGACATGGGACACGGGGACATGGGGACACAAAGACATGGGGACAGACACAGGGACATGGGACACAGGGACATGAGGACAGACAGACAGACGTGGACATGGGACACAGGGACAAGAGGACAGACAGACAGACGTGGATGCGGGACACAGGGACAAGAGGACAGACAGACAGACGTGGACATGGGACACAGGGACAAGAGGACAGACAGACAGATGTGGACGTGGGACACAGGGACACATGGACGTGGGGACACATGGACACAACTTGGGGACACAGGGACAGACGGACACGGCCAATGTGGGGACCCAGGGAACTGGGGACAGACAGGTGTGGGACACACGGACACTGACACGGGGACACGGATGTGGGACAGACGGACATTGGGACACAGGGAAACCAGCAGATACGGACACACGGACACACGGACACACAGACACATGGACACACGGACACACGGACACACAGACACACGGACACATGGACACACGGACACACGGACACACGGACAAATGGACATTGGGACACACGGACATGGTGACACATGGACACGGGGACACATGGACACACAGACATGGGGACACACGGAGGGACAGACGGACATGGGGACACACGGACATGGGGACATCAGCCACATGGACATGGGGACACGTGGACACACAGACATGGGGACATGGGGACAGACGGACATGGGGACACATGGACACATGGACAAACGGACACACGGACACATGGACACGGGGACACAGGGACACACGGACATGGGGATACACACAGGGACAGACGGACATGGGGACAGACGGACATGGGGACATGGGGACACACGGACATGGGGACATGGGGACACATGAACATATGGACAAACGGACATGGGGACGCACAGACGGGGACACACAGACGTGAGGACACACGGACACAGGGACACACAGACATGGGGACACGTGGACAAACGGACACGGGGACGCAGGGACACGGGGACATCGGCCCTATGGACATGGGGACACACAGACACGGGGAGAAACGGACAGACGGACACACGGATGTGGGGACACACGGACCTGGGGACACACGGACACACGGACACACGGACATTGGGACACACGGACACACAGATACTGGGACACACGGATACACGGACGCACGGACACACAGACACAGGGACACACGGACGTGGGGACACACGGACGCACGACGACGCGGACGTGACAGGGACGTGCGCGCACGCACGGCCATGGGGGGACACACGGACGTGGGGGACACACGGACGGGGACATACGGGGGGGGACAGACACACGGACACACGGACAAACGGACACATGGACAGACAGACAGACAGACGGACACACGCATCCCCTGCCCCCCCAACCCCGCAGGGACCCAGCGCCGGAATCGGGGGAAGGGGGGGGCGGAGCAAAGCGGTGGTGGGGGGGGAGGGGATCCCCAAAATTCTGGGGGGGGGGGGTCCCGGACAGGTTGGGGGGGGAGGGGGAGGGAAGGGAAGGGTTGGGGGGGTCCCGGGGGGGTCTCGAGCGGTGCCGGGGGAATCCCGGGGGATCCCTGGGGGTCTCGGGGATCTCGGGGATCCCGAGGGGTCCCAGGGAGGTTCCGGGGGTCCCGGGGGGATCTCGGGGATCCCGAGGGGTCCCAGGGAGGTTCCGGGGGTCCCGGGGGGGTCCCGGGGGGGTCCCGGGGGGGGTCCCCGACTCACCCGTGCAGCAGCCGCTGCCGGAGCGGCCCCCGGCGCCGCTCGGCCGTGCACTGCAGGCACCACATTTTGGGGAGGGGGCGGCACCCCCAAATAAATGGGGAGGGGGGGACGGGGGACGCACACAGACACACACGGGGGGGGGGGGGAGGGGGAGGGGGGGGACACCCCCGGGATGGAGGGGGAGGGGTCCCGCGTGGGGGAGGGGCTGGGGGAGCCCCCGGCGCCTCCGCAGCAGAACCAGGGCCCGGCCGGGCGGGGCGGGGGGGGTGAGGGGGGGGGGAGGAGCCGAGGAGAGACCCCCCCCCTCCCCCCCCTCCCCCCCACCCCCATCGCTCTGCGCGTGCCCGGACACCGAGACCCCCCCCTGGATTTGGGGAGGGGGAGGGGATTTGGGGGAGGGTCCTGGGGGGGGGGGGGGGGAGGACGCCTGGGTCCCTGTGACATGGAATGGGGGGGGGGGGGTCGTGTGTGTCCCCCCCTCCCAAAAACAAAAACCACGCCCAGATTGGGTGGGGGAAGGGGGGAGGGGACGCCCCCTATAATTGGGGACCCCCCCACATCAACTGGGGGGTCCCCGATGGGGGGAGGCGCCCCCGGATCCCCCCCCCAAGGAGGGGAGGGGGGTGGGGGTTGGAGGGGAGGTGTCCCCGTCCCGCTGCGCATGCGCAGAGCGCCCCCCCGAGGATGGCGGTTGCCATGGCGACGCGGCGGGCGGGGGGCGGCGGTTGCCATGGAAACGCGGCGGGGGATGCGGGAGGGGGGAGGGGACGGGGGGGGTTCCCCGGGGGGGAGGGGCGAGGCCGCTGGGTCTCCCCCCCCCCCTTAGCCCCGCCCCCAACCCCCCCGGCACCGCCCCCTCCCCAAAATAGCGCCAGGATGGAGGCGTTGCCATGGCAACCGCCCCCAAACTGCGGCCGGGGGAGGAGCGGGCGGCGCCTATGGGGGCCCTATAGGGGCCGGGGGATCCATATAGGGCCAGGGGATCCCTATAGGGGCCGGGGGATCCATATAGGGCCTGGGGATCCCTATAGGGCCAGGGGATCCATATAGGGCCTAGGGGCCCTATAGAGGCCAGGGGATCCATATAGGGCCCGGGGATCCATATAGGGCCATGGGGATCCATATAGGGCCAGGGGATCCATATAGGGCCATGGGGATCCCTATAGGGGCCGGGGATACATATAGGGCCTGGGGATCCATATAGGGCCAGGGGATCCATATAGGGCCTGGGGATCCCTATAGGGCCAGGGGATCCATATAGGGCCTAGGGGCCCTATAGGGGCCAGGGGATCCATATAGGGCCAGGGGATCCATATAGGGCTGGGGATCCCTATAGGGGCCTGGGGATCCCTATAGGGGCCGGGGGATCCATATAGGGCCATGGGGGCCCTATAGGGGCCGGGGGATCCATATAGGGCCTAGGGGCCCTATAGGGAGTGGGGGATCCATATAGGGCCATGGGGGTCCTATAGGGCCAGGGGATCCATATAGGGCCCGGGGATCCCTATAGGGGCCAGGGGATCCCTATAGGGCCTGGGGATCCATATAGGGCCATGGGGGCCCTATAGGGCCAGGGGATCCATATAGGGCCTGGGGATCCCTATAGGGCCTGGGGATCCCTATAAAGCCATGGGGATCCATATGGGGGCCAGGGGACCCCACAGGGCCTAGGGGCCCCTATACGGGCTGGGGGATCTCTATAGGGCCATGGGGACCCGATAGAGCCATGGGGGCCCTATAGGGCCTGGGGACCCCAGTAGGGCCATGGGGACCCCTATAGACACCCAGGGCTCTGCAGGGCCCCTATATGGATCTATATGGGTGCTATAGGGCCCTGGGCTCTGTACGGCCCCTATAGAGCCCAGGGGTCTGTATGGGCCCTATAGGGGTCTGTATGGGCCCTATAGGGGTCTATATAGGCCCTATAGGGATCTATATGGGCCCTATAGGGATTTTATATGGGCCCCTATAGGTGTCTGTGGTCCCTGTGGCCCCTACAGGGATTCTGCATGGGCCCCTATAGGGATTTTATATGAGCCCATATAGGGATCTATAAGGGCCCCTATAGGGATTTTATATGGGCCCATATAGGGATCTGTAAGGGCCCCTATAGGGATTTTATATGGGCCCCTGTTGATCTATAAGGGCCCCTATAGGGATTTTATATGAGCCCATATAGGGATCTATAAGGGCCCCTATAGGGATTTTATATGGGCCCCTATAGGGATCTGTAAGGGCCCCTATAGGGATTTTATATGGGCCCCTATAGGGATCTGTAAGGGCCCCTATAGGGATTTTATATGGGCCCCTATAGGGATTTTATATGGGCCCCTATAGGGATCTGTAAGGGCCCCTATAGGGATTTTATATGGGCCCCTATAGGGATCTGTAAGGGCCCCTATAGGGATTTTATATGGGCCCCTATAGAGATCTATAAGGGCCCCTATAGGGATTTTATATGGGCCCCTATAGGGATCTATAAGGGCCCCTATAGGGATTTTATATGGGCCCATATAGGGATCTGTAAGGGCCCCTATAGGGATTTTATATGGGCCCCTATAGGGATCTATAAGGGCCCCTATAGGGATTTTATATGGGCCCCTATAGGGATCTATAAGGGCCCCTATAGGGATTCTGCATGGGCCCCTATAGGGATCTATAAGGGCCCCTATAGGGATTTTATATGGGCCCATATAGGGATCTGTAAGGGCCCCTACAGGGATTTTATATGGGCCCCTATAGGGATTTTATATGGGCCCCTATAGGTGCCTGGGGTCCCTATAAAGCCCCTATAGGTGCCTGGGGTCCCTGGGTCCTTATGGCCCCTATAGGGATCTCTGTGGCCCCTATAGGCCCCTCGGTGTGTACAGCTCCTATGGGGGGTCTATGTGGACCCCTATAGGGCCCTGCGGACCCCTAGAGGGCCGTGGGGTTTGTGCTGCCCCTATAGGGATCTATATGGGCCCTATGGGGCCCTGGGGTGTGTATGGCCTCTATAGGGATTCTCTAAGGGCCCCTATAGGACCCTGGGGTCCCTAAAGAACCCCCATAGGAGCCGGGGGGTCCCTATGGGATCCTGGGGGTCCCTATGGGGTCCCAGGGGTCCCTACAGAGCCCCTATGGGGTCCTGAGGGTCCCTATGGGATCCTGGGGGTCCCTATGGGTCCCTATGGGGTCCCGGGGGTCCCTATGGCCCCTATGGGATCCTGGGGTTCCCTATGGGGTCCCGGGGGTCCCTACAGAGCCCCTATGGGTCCCTATGGATCACGGGGGTCCCTATGGCCCCTATGGGTCCCGGGGGTCCCTATGGGGTCCTATGGCCCCTATGGGGTCCCGGGGGTCCCTATGGGTCCCTATGGGGTCCCAGGGGTCCCTATGGCCCCTATGGGTCCCTATGGGGTCCTGGGGGTCCCTATGGGGTCCCCACAGGTGCTGGGGGTCCCTGTGGCCCCTATGGGATCCTGGGGGTCCCTATGGGATCCCAGGGGTCCCTACAGAGCCCCTATGGGTCCCTATGGATCACGGGGGTCCCTATGGCCCCTATGGGTCCCGGGGGTCCCTATGGGGTCCCTATGGCCCCTATGGGATCCTGGGGGTCCCTATGGCCCCTATGGCCTCTATGGGGTCCCGGGGGTCCCTACAGAGCCCCTATGGGTCCCTATGGGGTCCCTATGGCCCCTATGGGGTCCCGGGGGTCCCCATGGAGCCCCCACAGGTGCTGGGGGTCCCTGTGGCCCCTATGGGATCCTGGGGGTCCCTATGGGTCCCGGTGGTCCCTATGGCCCCTATGGGGTCCCAGGGGTCCCTATAGAGCCCCTATGAGATCCTGGGTTTCCCTATGGCCCCTATGGGGATCCTGGGGGTCCCTATGGCCCCTATGGGGTCCTGGGGGTCCCTATGGCCCCTATGGGGTCCCGGGGGTCCCTATGGCCCCTATGGGTCCCTATGGGATCCTGGGGGTCCCTATGGCCCCTATGGGGTCCTGGGGGTCCCTATGGCCCCTATGGGGTCCCGGGGGTCCCTATGGCCCCTATGGGTCCCTATGGGGTCCCGGGGGTCCCCATGGAGCCCCCAGAGGTGCTGGGGGTGCGGCGGGCGGGGGAGGGGCGGCTCTTACCTGCGGGCGGGGGGAGGTTGGAGCAGCCAAAGCACCTGAGGGTGGCACCTGGAGGGGACACGGGGACACACGGGGGGACAGACAGATGGACACGAGGACAGATGGACACGGGGGGGACAGACAGATGGACACGGGGACAGAGATAGACACGGGGACAGGGGACACACGGGGGACAGACAGATGGACACAGGGGGGACACACAGATGGACACGGGGACAGGGGACAGACAGATGGACACAGGGACAGGGGACACACGGGGGACAGACAGACGGACACGGGGGGGACAGACAGATGGACACAGATGGACACAGGGACAGAGAGATGGACACGGGGACAGGGGACACAGGGGGGACAGACAGATGGACACAGATGGACATGGGGACAGGGGACAGAGAGATGGACACGGGGACAGGGGGCACACGGGGGATGGACAGATGGACAGGGGGACAGGGGACAATGGACAGGGGACAGACAGGGGGACAGACAGATGGACACAGATGGACACGGGGACAGGGGGACACATGGAGAATGGACAGATGGACAGGGGACAATGGACAGGGGACAGACAGGGGGACACAGGGACAGAGGACACACAGAGGACAGACAGATGGACGCGGGGACAGACAGATGGACACAGAGATGGACACGGGGGCAGGGGACAGACAGGGATGGACAGAGGGACAGAGGGATGGACAGGGGACAGACAGATGGACAACGGGTGATGGGGACAGACGGACAGGGGGTGATAGAAGGGGGGGACAGACGGACAGGGGGTGATGGGGGGGGACGACAGACGGACAGCGGGGACAGAGGGATGAGGGGATGAGTGACAGGGGGACAGACGGACGGGGGGACACCGAGGGACAGACGGACGTGGGGACGGTGGCCCCAGGGGCGACAGAGGAGAGGGGACAGATGGCTACGAGCCACTGTGGCAGGACGGACAGACGGACAGGGATGGACAATGGCGGGGACGGACAGACGGACGGGGATGGACAGACGGACGGGGAGGGGTTGGGTGGCAGCCAGACAGACGGACACAGGGGGGCATGGATGGACGGATGGACACGGGGGGACATGGACGGACAGACAGACGGACACAGGGGGGCATGGATGGACGGATGGACACGGGGGGACATGGACGGACAGACAGACAGACACAGGGGGACACGGACGGACAGATGGACACGGGGTGGGGGGGACATGGACAGATGGACACAGGGGGACACAGACGGACAGAGAGACACAGGGGAGGGGACACGGACAGACAGACGGACACGAGGGGACACGGATGGACACGGGAGGGGGGACACGGACAGACGGACACGGGGAACGGAACACGGACGGACAGACAGACACAGGGGAGGGGACACGGATGGACAGACGGACACGAGGGGACATGGACAGACACGTGGGGGGGGGGAACACGGACGGACAGACAGACGGACAGGGAGGAGAGAGAGGAGAGAAACGAGTCAAGAGCCGGAGGGGGGGGGGACGGACAGACGGACACGGGGGACACGAGGTGGGGGGAGGGGAGGGGGGGGGACACGAGTGGGGGGAGGGGCGGGGGGGGGAGGGGATCCAGCAGATCCCGGGGTGGGGGAGGGGCCCCGGGGGCGGCGGGTCCGGCCCTGACCCCCCCCCCCAAACCCCCCGGACCCCCCCAAAATCCCAAAAAATCCCAAAAATCCCCAAAAAATCCCAAAAATCCCCAAATCCCACTCGGGGGGGGGGTCCCTGGGGGTCCCCTCCGCCCCCCCCCCCCAATGTCCCCAATGTCCCCAGGGTCACACTCACGTCATGGGGGGGCCGAGCTGGGGGGGTCCAGGGGGGATTTGGGGTGTCCAGGGGGGGGGTTTGGGGTATCCGGGAGGGTTTTGGGGTCTCCGGAAGGGTTTGGGGTGTCCTGGGGGGATTTTGGGGTGTCCTGGGGGATTTTGGGGTCTCCGGAAGGGTTTGGGGTGTCCTGGGGGTGTTTTGGGGTCTCCGGGAGGGTTTTGGGGTGTCCTGGGGGTGTTTTGGGGTGTCCTGGGGGGGGGTTGGGGTCTCCGGGAGGGTTTGGGGTGTCCTGGGGGGTTCGGGGGTGTCCTGGGGGTGTTTTGGGGTCTCCGGTCCCTCGGCCCGGCCGCTGCCCCTCCCCCCCTTTCCTGCCCCCTCCCCCCCCAGTCCGGAAGGGCCCGGGCGGAATTCCGGCCCTGCCCCAGCCTGGGGACAGCGCGGGGACAGCGCGGGGACAGCGACAGGGATGGGGACAGGGACAGGGGGACAGGGACAGGGAGGGGACAGGGACAGGGACAGGGGGACAGGGATGGGGACAGGGACAGGGAGGGGGACGGGGACAGGGACGGGGACGGGGATGGGGACAGGGATGGGGACAGCGAGAGGGATGGGGACAGGGACAGGGGACAGGGGGGAACAGGAGGGGACAGGGACAGGGGGACAGGGATGGGGACAGGGACAGGGGACAGGGGGGAACAGGAGGGGACAGGGACAGGGGGACAGGGACACCGGAGTCACAGCCCGGGACAGGGGGGACATGCTCCTGCACAGGGACAGGGAGGGGACAGGGACAGGGACAGGGACAGGGACAGGGGGGACATGGCCGTGAACAGGGACGGGGATGGGGACAGGGATGGGGAGGGGACATGGCCTGGGATGGGGACAGGGACAGGGACACCAGAGTCACAGCCCGGGACAGGGACAGGGACAGAGAGGGGACAGGGACAGGGAGGGGACAGGGATGGGGGGGAACAGGAGGGGACAGGGACAGGGGGACAGGGACACCGGAGTCACAGCCCGGGACAGGGACAGAGAGGGGACAGGGACAGGGGGGACATGGCCCTTCACAGGGGACAGGGAGGGGACAGGGACAGGGACAGGGACGGGGACAGGGAGGGGACACAGCCTGGGACAGGAACACTGGAGTCACAGCCCTGCACAGGGACAGGGGACAGGGAGGGGACAAGGACGGGACAGGGACAGGGACAGGAACAGGGAGGGGACAAGGATAGGGGACAGGGACAGGGACACCGGAGTCACAGCCCGGGACAGGGACAGGGACAGGGCCCTGGACAAGGATAGGGGACGGGGACAGGGACAGGGACAGGGAGGGGACAAGGACGGGACAGGGACAGGGACACCGGAGTCACAGCCCTGCGCAGGGACAGGGACAGGGACAGGGACATGGACAAGGATAGGGGACAGGGACAGGGACGGGGACAGGGACAGGGACAGGGAGGGGACAGGGAGGGGACACTGCCCAGCACACCCACGCACGGCCCCACACAGGGACACAGAGCCCTGGCACGGGGGTGCTGGCACCTGGCACCGTGACAGTGTCACACACGGTGTCACACCCAGTGTCACACACAGTGTCACATCCAGTGTCACACAATGTCACAGTGTCACACACGGTGTCACACACGGTGTCACACAGTGTCACACACGGTGCCACATCCAGTGTCACACACGGTGTCACACCCAGTGTCACACGGTCCGTGCACACCCCGGCACTGCCCTCGCACAGGGGTCACACCCGGTGTCACACCCTGGCACGGTGTCACATGCAGTGTCACACATGGTGTCACACGCGGTGTCACACAATGTCACACACGGTGCCACACCCAGTGTCACACGGTGTCACAGTGTCACACATGGTGTCACACCCAGTGTCACAGTGTCACACACGGTGTCACACGCGGTGTCACACACGGTGTCACACAATGTCACACACGGTGCCACATCCGGTGTCACACGGTGTCACAGTGTCATACACGGTGCCACACCCAGTGTCACACAGTGTCACACGGTCCGTGCACACCCCGGCACTGCCCTCGCACAGGGGTCACACCCGGTGTCACACCCTGGCACGGTGTCACACACGGTGTCACCGCTGTCACACAGTCCTTGCACAGGGTTGCACTGTGTCACACCCTGGCACGGTGTCACACATGGTGTCACATGCGGTGTCACCATTGTCACACACGGTGTCACCATTGTCACATGCCCTCGCACAGGGGTCACACCCGGTGTCACATGCAGTGTCACACACGGTGTCACATGCGGTGTCACCATTGTCACGCGGTGTCACTGCTGTCACACGGTCCTTGCACGGGATTGCACAGCGTCACACGCGGTGTCGCACACAGTGTCACCATTGTCACATGCGGTGCCACCATTGTCACACAGTCCTTGCACAGGGTTGCACTGTGTCACACCCTGGCACGGTGTCACACACGGTGTCACCATTGTCACATGCCCTCGCACAAGGGTCGCACCCGGTGTCACACCCTGGCACAGCGTCACACGCGGTGTCACATGCATTGTCACACGCGGTGTCACCATTGTCACACACGGTGTCACACACGGTGTCACCGCTGTCACACAGTCCTTGCACAGGGTTGCACTGTGTCACACCCTGGCACAGCGTCACACGGTGTCACACACGGTGTCACATGCGGTGTCACCATTGTCACACACGATGTCACCATTGTCACACGCCCTCGCACAGGGGTCACACCAGTGTCACACATGGTGTCACATGCAGTGTCACCATTGTCACACGCCCTCGCATGGGGTTGCACAGTGTCCCACACAGTGTCACACCCACTGTCACACCCAGTGTCACACCCAGTGTCACACCCAGTGTCACATGGTGTCACACATGGTGTCACACCCACTGTCATACCCAGTGTCACACATGGTGTCACCATTGTCACATGCCCTCGCATGGGGTTGCACAGTGTCACACGGTGTCACACCCACTGTCACACCCACTGTCACACACAGTGTCACACGGTGTCACACGGTGTCACACCCACTGCCACACCCAGTGTCACACGGTATCACACGGGGGTCACACACAGTGTCACACCCCAGCACAGTGTCACGCGGTGTCACACCCAGGGTCACACCCAGTGTCACCCAATGTCACACCCAGGGTCACACATGGTGTCACCGCTGCCACACACACCATGTCACACCCAGTGTCACACACAGGGTCACACACCCAGGGTCACAGCCAGTGTCACACCCAGTGTCACACCCAGTGTCACACCCAGGGTCACAGCCAGGGTCACACGGTGTCACACCCAGGGTCACACCCAGTGTCACACCCAGGGTCACACCCAGTGTCACAGCCAGTGTCACACCCAGTGTCACACCCAGGGTCACACCCAGTGTCACACCCAGGGTCACACCCAGGGTCACACCCAGGGTCACACCCAGGGTCACAGCCAGGGTCACACGCTCCTGCATGGGGTTTCACAGGGTGTCACACACACACCCAGTGTCACACACAGCGTCACCCAGTGTCACACTCAATGTCACACACAGTGTAACACAGCCGGTGCCACACCCGGTGCCACACCCAGTGTCACACACACAGTGTCACATGATGTCACCCAATGTCACACCCAGTGTCACATTCACAATGTCACACACAGTGTCACGTATCTGGTGCCACACCCGACATCACACCCAGTGTCACATGATGTCACACAATGTCACACCCAGTGCCACACAATGTCACCCGGTGCCACACCCAGTGTCACCCATAGTGTCACACCCAGTGTCACACATGATGTCACACCCAGTGCCACACCCAGTGTCACACCCAGTGCCACATGATGTCACACTATGTCACACCCAGTGCCACACCTGGTACTACACCCAGTGTCACCCATAGTGTCACACCCAGTGTCACACGATGTCACCCAGTGCCACACCCAGTGCCACACCCAGTGTCACACAGCCAGTGCCACACTCAGTGTCACACGCTGACACACAAAGTGCCACACTCAGTGCCACACCCAGTGCCACACCCAGTGTCACACACACAGTGTCACACCCAGTGCCACACCCGGTGTCACACACTCAGTGTCACACACGATGTCACACAACGTCACATCCAGTGCCACACCCAGTGTCACCCATAATGTCACGCCCAATGTCACACCCAATGTCACACGATGTCACCCGGTGTCACACCCAGTGCCACACCCAGTGTCACCCATAGTGTCACACGATGTCACACCCACTGTCACCCCCACTGTCCCACCCGGTGCCACCGGAGCCCTCGCAGCCCCCGCCCGGTGTCACCCGCGGTGTCCCCCCCCCCCCCGTTCTGTCACCGTCCCCTGCCCTGGCGGTGTCACCCACCCGGCCCCTCCCCCATGGGGCGATTTTGGGGCCATTTTGGGCTTTTTTGGGGGGGGGGGGGGGGGGTTGCTCCCGTTACCACGGCAACGCCCCCCCCCCCCCCCCCACCCTTTGTCGCCTCCCCCGGCGCTGTCACCGCTGTCACCGCCCGCGCTGTCGCCTGGCAACGCCGCCCCGGCACCCGCGCGGCCCCGCCTGTCGCGACATGACGCGTCGCGACATTGTCACAGCAGCTCGGGACGGCCCTGGTGCGACGCGTCAGCGCCGCTGCGACACGCCAGCCCTATCGCGACACGCCGGGGGCTGCACGGATAGATCAGCCCTGTCGCGATATATCAGCCCTGTCGCGACACGCCGGGGGCTGCCCGGATAGATCAGCCCTGTCGCGATATATCAGCCCTGTCGCGACACACCGGCCCCATCGCGCCGGGCCGGCTCCAGCGCAGCGCGTCACTGTCGCGACATGCGTGGGGAGGAGGAGGGGGGGGGGGATGGCGGGACAGAACGGCCCTGTCGCGACAGAAACGGCGCTGTCGCGACTCACCTGAAACCCTCCCCCACCCCCGGGGAGGGGACCCAGGCGTCCGAGGAGGGGGGGGGGAGGGGAGGGGAAGAAGGGGGGGGAGGGGGAGGGGCGCGGGGTGGGGGGAGGGGCAGCACTGACCTCACTGTCCTGGAGCTGTCGCGATCCGACCTGGGGGGGGGAGGGGAAAGGGGGGAGGGGTCAGTGAGGGGCAGAGACCCCTCCCCCCACAATCCCCCTCCCCCAAACCCCCCCAAAATCCCCCCAAAACCCCCAAAACCCCCAAAATCCCCCCAAAATCCCCCCAAAATCCCCCCCGATGTCCCCAGGTCCGTCCGTCCCCAGGTGCCCCCGGACAGACGGAGCCGGGGGGGGGGGAGGGGGGGGCTCTGACGTCGCCCCTCCCCCCCCGCGGGTCCCGCACCTGCTCCTCCCCCCCAGGGGGGCGGATGGGGGAGGGGCCGCAGCCAAAAAATCCCGAACTGGGGATCCCAAATGAGAAACGGCACCAATGCCCGGGTTTGGGAATCCCAAATCTCACAAATCCCCGATTTTGGGAATCCCCAAATCCCACAAATCCCAGATTTTGGGAATCCCAAATCTCCGATTTTGGGGAGGGAATCCCAAATCCCGGATCCTCAGATTCCCGGTTTTGGGAATCCCAAATCCCACAAATCCCCGATTTTGGGAATCCCAAATCCCACAGATCCCAGATTTTGGGGATCCCAAATCTCACAAATCCCCGGTTTTGGGAATCCCAAATCCCACAAATCCCAGATTTTGGGAATCCCAAATCCCACAAATCCCAGATTTTGGGAATCCCAAATCCCACAAATCCCAGATTTTGGGAAGCCCAAATCTCCGATTTTGGGAAGGGAATCCCAAATCTCAGATACACAAATCCCCAATTTTGGGAATCCCAAATCCCTGATTCTGGGGAGGGAATCCCAAACCCTGGATCCTCAAATCCCCGATTTTGGCAATCCCAAATCCCACAAATCCCCGATTTTGGGAATCCCAAATCCCACAAATCCCAGATTTTGGGAATCCCAAATCTCCGATTTTGGGAAGGGAATCCCAAATCTCAGATCCTCAAATCCCAGATTTTGGCAATCCCGAATCCCACAAATCCCAGATTTTGGGGAAGAAAGCCTGAATCCCACAAATCCCCGATTTTGGGAATCCCCAGTCCCACAAATCCCCAGTTTTGAAAATCCCAAATTCCCAATTTTGGGAAGGGAATCCCAAATCCCGGATCCACAAATCCCAGCTTTTGGGGCCATTTCTGATCCCCAATCCCAGTTTTGGGGGCCATTCCCAATCCCATTTTTTGGGGCCATTCCTGACTCCTGTTTTAGGGCAGTTCCCAATCCCCAATCCAGTTTTTGGTGCCATTCCCAATCCCATTTTTTGCACCATTCCCCACCCCAATCCCAATTTTTGGGACTGTTCCCCATCCTCAATCCCATTTTCTGGGGCCGTTCCCAATCCCAGATTTTGGCACCATTCCCCATCCCAATCCCATTTTTTTGCACCATCCCCCTCCTCAGTCCCATTTTTTGGCCAAATCCCCCTCCCCAGTCCTATTTTAGGACCATCCCTCCCCAATCCCATAATTTAGAACCATCCCCTCCCAATCCCATATTTTAGGACCATCCCCTCCCAATCCCATATTTTAGGATCACCCCCTCCCCAGTCCTGTTTTTTGGCCAAATCCCCCTCCCCAATCCCATATTTTCGGACCATCCCCATCCCCAATCCCATAATTTAGAACCATCCCCTCCCCAATCCAATATTTTAGGACCATTCCCTCCCTAATCCCATTTTTTGGCCAAATCCCCTTCCCCAATCCCATTTTTTTGCACCACCCCTCCCTAATCCCATATTTTAAGACCATCCCCTCCCCAATCCCGTATTTTAGAACCATCCCTCCCAATCCCGTATTTTAGAACCATCCCCTCCCCAATCCCATTTTTAAAACCATCCCCTCCCAATCCCGTATTTTTGGGCCATTTCCCCACTCCCCAGTCCCGTTTTTAGGACCATCCCCTCCCAATCCCATATTTTAGGATCACCCCCCTCCCCAATCCTGTATTTTAGAACCATCCCCTCCCAATCCCATATTTTAGAACCATCCCCTCCCCAATCCCGTATTTTCGGGCCATCCCCTCCCCAATCCCGTATTTTCAGACCATCCCCTCCCAATCCCGTATTTTCGGGCCATTTCCCCGCCTCCCCAGCCCCGTTTTTGGGTGTCCCCCCCGTACTTGCGCTGCAGGGTGGTGGCCGGGCTGGTGCTGGCGCTGGTGCTGTGCCCGCCCCCGGGGCTGGAGCTGCGGGAGGGGCCGCGGCTCAGCGGCCCCCGCGCCCACTCCCGCTCCCAGCAGCTCCCGTAGGGCCCATCCCGGGCCCGGAACGGCGCCTCCCGCTCCAGCCGGGCCGGGTACGGCCCCTCCTGCTCCAGCCGGGCCGGGTACTGCGCGTCCCGCTCCGGGTACGGCGCCTCTCGCTCCAGCCGCGCCGGGTACGGCCCCTCTCGGTCCATGCGGCTGGAATATTGTCCGTCCTGCTCCATCCTGCCCGAATATTGTCCATCCTGCTCCATCCTGGTGGAATATTGTCCGTCCTGCTCCATCCTGGTGGAATATTGTCCGTCCTGCTCCATCCTGCTGGAATATTGCCCGTCCTGCTCCATCCTGCCCCGGGTACTGCCCGTCCCTCTCCAGGTGCGGCTGGTACTGGAGGTCCCGCTCCAGGCAGCCGTGGAACTGCCCCTCCTGCTCCATGCGGGCCGCGTAGGGCCCGTCGCGCTCGGTTCGGCTCAGGTAGGGTCTGTCCGCTCCTTTCGGCTCGGGTAGGGCCGGTCGTGCTCGGCTCGGCCCGTGTAGGGCCCGTCCCGCTCGCTCAGAGCCTCGAAGGCCGCGTCGCGCTCCAGGTGTGCGGGGTAGGGCCGCTCCCGCTCCAGGTGCTCCGCGTAGCTCCCGTCGTGCTCCAGGTGCTCGGCGTAGGTCCCGTCGCGCTCCAGGTGAGCCGGGTACGCCCCGTCGGGGTCGCCGTGGCTCGGGTAGGGCAGGTCCCGCTCGCCTCGGGGCCGGGTAGGGCAGCTCGGGGTCCCCGTAGAGCCCCTCGGCCTCCAGGTGGTTCTGGTACTGAGCCTCGGGGGTCCGCGTGGCCCTGGGGACACAGAGGGGACACGGGGGTGGCACCGCGGGCTGGGCAGGGATGGGTCTGGGCAGGGATGGATGGACCCGGGACCCCCGACTCAGTCTGGACAGTCCTAGGACCCCCTGATGGATGGACCCGGGACCCCCGACTCAGTCTGGACATGGATGGAACCCCCTGACCCAGGATGGACATCCCTGAGATCCCCCCTGATGGATGGACCTGGGACCCCCTGACCCAATCCCACAAGGTCCAGGACCCCCTGACCTGCCCCAAATGGCCCTGGGACCCCCGACTCAGTCTGGGCATCCCTGAGAGTCCCTTGGGGGTCCTGAGACCCCTGCCCTGGTCTGGACAGTCCTGGGACCCCCTGGCCCAGGATGGACGGACTTGGGAGCCCCAGTCCAGGTTTTGGTGCCAGTCCCATATTCTGCATTCCCAAATCCCAGATCCCCGATTTTGGGGCTGTTCCTGAACCCCTGGGCATCCCTGGGACCCCCTGACCAGCCTGGATGGCCCTGAGACCCCAACTCAGTCTGGGCATCCCTGAGACCCCTGCCCTGGTCTGGACAGTCCTGGGACCCCCTGATGGATGGACCTGGCACCCCCAATCCCAGGTTTTGGTGCCAGTCCCATATTCTGCATTCCTAAATCCCAGATCCCCGATTTTGGGGCTGTTCCTGAACCCCCTGGGCATCCCTGGGACCCCCTGAGCCAACCCCACAAGGTCCAGGACCCCCTGACCTGCCCCAAATGGCCCTGGGACCCCCAGCTCAGTTTGGGCATCCCTGGGACCCCCAAATCCCAGGTTTGGTGCCAGTCCCAATTCCGGGATTCTGCATTCCCAAATCCCAGATCCCCGATTTTGGGGATGTCCAGATCCCCAAACCCAGATTTTGAGGGGGGTCCCAGATCGTGGATTTCCAAATCCCAGATTTTGACGGGAATGGCGGGGGGGGGGTCCCAGATGCCCAAATCCGGCATTTTTGGCAGACCCCAGGTTCTCCAATCCCACATCCTCGATTTTGGGGCTGTGTCCCTGAACCCCCGGGCATCCCTGGGACCCCCCTGACCTGCCCCAAATGGCCCTGGGACCCCCGACCCAGTCTGGGCATCCCTGAGAGCCCCTTGGGGGTCCTGAGACCCCTGCCCTGGTCTGGACAGTCCTGGGACCCCCCTGACCTGCCCCAAATGGCCCTGGGGGACCCCGGCCCTGGGGGACCCCTGCCCTGGGGGACCCCCCTGAATTGATCCCACAAGATCCAGGACCCCCCATGCCCTGCCCCAAACGGCCCTGGACCCCCACCCCAACCCCAGGAGCCCCCAGTGGGGGTCCCTGGTTAATTTTCCTCCCAATTTTTATCTCTAGACCCCCCCCCAATTCGGGGGTCCCTGGGCCACAGCCCCCTATGACCCTCATGACCCCAAACCCACTCAGGACCCCCCCCCAAATCCCCCAGTGCAGCCCCTACACCCCAAATCCGGGCTCCTCACCCCCCTAAGCCCCCTCCTCACTCCACGAACCCCCCAAAATTGGGGTCCCCCCCCACACGACCCCCTCCCCAGAATCCCCTCTCTGCTCCAAACCCGGGGCTCACCCCAACCCCTCCCCACCCCAAATTTGGGGGTCCCCACCCCATGACCCCCTCCCCACCCCCAAAATCGGGGTCTCTGTCCTGTGACCGCCCCCCCCCCAGCCCTGCACCCCCAATCCTGGGCTCCCCACGACCCCCCCGAGCCCCTCCCCAACTCCGGGGGTTCTCCATCCCCACGACCCCCCCCCAATTCACCCTCCCCACCCAGACCCAGTCCCGGTGACCCCTCGGTGACCCCCACCCCCCCGCGTGACCCCCACGTGACCCCGAGCTTCTGCCCCCCCCCAAACAACGCCCCCCATCCCATAACCCCTGTGCCCCCCTCCTGGTGCCCCATAACCCACAGCCCCTCTGCCCCATAACCCCCCCATAACCCCCCCATAACCCACAGCCCCTATGCCCCATAACCCCCCCCAAACCCCCCATGTGCCCCCACCCCCTGAACGCCCCCTAAACCCCCACATCTCCCATATCCCCATATGTTCCACACCCCCATATCTGCCCCACACCCCCATATCTGCCCCATATCTGCCCCACACCCCCATATCTGCCCACACCCCCATATCTGCCCCATATCCCCATATCTGCCCCATATCTGCCCCATATCCCCATATCTGCCCCATATCCCCATATCTGCCCCATATCCCCATATCTGCCCCCATATCTGCCCCATATCCCTGACACCCCCTACACACCCCCTATCCCCCACATCCCCATATCCCCCATATCCCCCATATACCCCATATCTCCCCCATAGTCCCCACATGTCCCATGTCCCCCATAACCCCCATATCCCCACAGCCTCCACATGTCCCATATCCCCCCCATAGCCCCCCCATAGCCCCCACATCCCCCAGATGTTCCAAACCCCCACATCTCCCATATGCCCCCCCATATCCCCACATGTTCCAAACCCCCACATCTCCCATATCCCCCCCCATATCCCACGTCCCACACACCCACAGCCCCATTTCCCCCCCATATCCCCCCCATATCCCCCCCCATATCCCCTACATGTCCCATAGCCCTGCATCCCCCCCCATACCCCCCACACCCTCATATTCCCCAATACTCCCCATGGCCCCACATGTCCCCATAGCCCCCATAGCCCCACGTGTCCCACACCCCCCCAATACCCCTATATCCCCCATATATTCCATGCTCCCATATCTCCCATATATCCCCCCATACCCCCCTATGTCTCAAACCCCCATATCCCCCCATATCCCCCACATGTTCCATACTCCCCGTATCTTCCAATGCCCCCATATCCCCCCATATCCACCCCATATCCACCCCATACCCCCCATATCCCCATACCCACCCCATACCCACATATCCCTCACAAGTTCCATATCCCCCCCATATCCACCCCATATCCCCACATCCTCCATACTCCCCATATCTTCCAATGCCCCCATGTCCCCCATACCCACCATACACACCCCATATCCACCCCATATCCCCCCATATCCCCTCACAAGTCCCATATTCCCCCCATATCCCCCACACCCCCCATACCTCCCACATGTTCCATACCCCCCATGTCCCCCCATATCCCCCCCTACATCCCAAACCCCCATAATCCTCCCCACATCCCCCAATACCCCCAGACCCCCCATACCCCCTATATCCCCCATATATGGGGTGCGTCCTATCCCCATATCCCCCCCACATCCCCAATACCCCCCAAATCCCCCATACCCCCTACATGTCCCACACCCCCATATCCCCCCCCAATATCTGGGGGGCGTCCCTATCCCCACACCCCCCACATCCTCAATACCCCCAATACCCCCCACACCCCCCATACCCCCCAATACCCCCCACACCCCCCATATCCCAATACCCCCACACCTCCAAATCCCCCATATCCGGGGGCGTCCCTATCCCCGCACCCCCCGAGCCCCCCCCCCACGCCCCCCCGCCCCCCATCTCACCGGGTGCCGGGGGGTGCCGGCGTTGCCCCCCGCCCCTCGCTGCCGCAGGTGCCGGTTCTCCCGGGCCAGGCGCTGCAGTTGCCCCTCGAGCTGCGCGATGCGGCGGCGCTGCGAGGCCAGGAGATGTCGCTGAGTCGCGATAATCCGGTTGAGCTCCAGCAGGTACTCGACAGCGCGGTCGGGGGGCTCGGAACCCCCCGGGGGGGCCCCCGCCGCCCCCGCGCCCTCCATCCCCCCCCCCCCCACGGGAGGAAAAATAAAAATTAAAAAAAAAAAAAAAAAATGTGGGGAGGGGGCGAGGGTGGGGGTGTGGGGGGGGTCAAGGAGGGGGGGCTGGCATGGGGTGGGGGGGGCAGTGAAATTAAATTAAAATTTTGGGGTGGGGGGTGTGGAATTAAATTAAAAATTGGGGGGGTGTAAAATGTGAAAATGGGGGGGGGGGGGGGGGGTCCGGCAGCCCCGAGGGGTGGGGGGGGGGGTGTGGGGGGGGTGTGGGGGGCCCTGGATGGGGGGGTGGGGGATGGGGGGGCCCCCGAGTGTGATGGGGGGGGGGGGGGTGGCCCCGGCCGGGGGGGTGGCGGGGGCGGGGGGGGTGGGGGGGGGCGGCTCGGGGGGGGCCCGATCCGGGCGCGGAGCTCGGAGGGAGGAGGCGAAGCGGGTGGGGGCGGGGCGGGGGGGCGGGGTTAAGGCGGCCCCTCCCCCCCTGCCCAAACCCACCCCCCCCCTCCCACCCGGCCATGAACCGCCCCCCCCCCCCCCCCAAAATGGTGGAGAGTGGGGGGGGGGGGGGGGGTGGAGGACACCTCCTCCCCCCCCATCCCAAAAAGGGACCCCCCCCACGTCCTGCCCCGCCCCCTTCATTAATCCTAATTAACACCCCAAGCTGGGGGGGGGCTGGGCTTGACCCCCCCCTCCCCCCTCCAAAACTCTTGGGGGGACCCCCGGGAGCGCTCCCAGCCCCTCCCCCAACCCCCCCGTAACTTTGTGACCCCCCCGCGACCCCCGCTCTGTGACCCTCCCCGCCCCCCCCGGTGCCGCCCCCTGTGTGTCCCCCCCCCCCCCCCGGTGCCACCCCCTGTGTGTCCCCCCCCCCCCCCCCCGCGCTGCCGCCGGCTCAGCCCCGCTCCGTTTCCATGGCAACGGGTCACAAATAACTCGGGCTCTGATTGGGGTTCGGCCGCCGCACGGGGAGGGACCCCCGCCCCCCCAGAGCCCCCCCCGGAGCCCCCCAAAGCCCCCAGAGCCCTCCCAGCGCCCTCAGAGCCGCGCGGAACCCCCAGAGAGCTCCAGAGCCCCCCAAAACCCCCTCAGCACCCCCCAAATCCCCTCAGAACCCCCCCGGAACCCCCCAAATCCCACAGAGCCCTCCCAGCGCCCT